>NC_057795.1:30145144-30146110 GCF_018294505.1 Triticum aestivum | reverse complement strand
GAAAAACACTGTATTCGGCGCTGAGGGCGCCGAATAGGAACCAACGAGAAATAGGGGTGCCCCCTTCATAGCCCGCGAGAACGAGAGCACCTACCGTCTCGCTTGATGTTTTCCCCTATGCACTACAGTACTAGTAGGCCGACCTATTTTCATGTGTTCATTCACTCACTCGTTGCTGTGAGGCTGTGTTGGCTTTGCTCGTTTGCTTCGGTTTTTTTATATACTGTAATGGTTCGGTTTGTGGTTGTTATGTACTCTGCATAATAATTAATGCAGAGACCGGGGATTTTAACCTCCTTTTCAAATAAAAAGGAAAAATGTTGTGGAGAGATATAGCTAAACATGAAAAGACAAAAGAAACAAGATATATTGATTTCTTTAGAGCGAAGAGCATCTATAGCCAGGCGCTCCAAACCAGCCTCAAACACTTGCGCGGATGCCCGGGTCACTGACTGGTCAAAAAATGCGACGCAGACGGACTTCTTAAACTGGCCTTCTAATTCTGAAATTAAGAATACATATAGTTAGGTACCAATATGAGTAGAATCATCACCACATCAAATTACCTAATGATGCACTAATAATCTAATAATATGGATTGGGCACACATAATTGCGCATATCATATTTTGTGAGATGCTATTTCTGTTTTGAAGACAAACCTGCTTGAATTTTTTTTAGGTTGCCTTCCATGCTGACTATTTAACATATAAGCTACATGCACCAGCAACATCCACAAATCAGTCATAGAGTAATCAACACACACAGAGACCAAAAAATAAGAGTCCACATGGTCTCCTCCATGGAACAATGCCAACGTCGCACGTTGTCGCCTCTGCAGAATCAAGCAACCATTGCTCACCGTTGATGCTAATGCGTAATGTTCATGAGCCATCATCGCTGAATCTACTTCTATCGCGGTCAAATATAAAGGGGAGAGACTGCATGTTGCCACTCAGCTCAGGCC
>NC_057795.1:30141012-30144845 GCF_018294505.1 Triticum aestivum | reverse complement strand
AGAGAGAGAGAGAGAGTATAACTACACTAGTAGAAAACAAGGCATACGTTCGGGCCACATAAGCCCATTAGTCCCGGTTCAGTCACGAACCGGGATCCATGGGGGCATTGGTCCCGGTTCGTAAGGCCAGGGGCCTGCCGGGCCTCGTGGGGGCATTGGTCCCGGTTCGTCTGGGCCCTTTGGTCCTGGTTGGTGGGACGAACCGGGACCAATGGGCCTCGCTCCTGGCCCACCACCATTGGTCCCGGTTGGTGGTTTGAACCGGGACCGAAGGTTGCCCTTTAGTCCCGGTTCCATCCACGAACAGGGACCAATGAGATGCCTATATATACCCCTCGCCCCCGAGCAGAGCAGTGGAGTGCCCTGTTTTTTCTGGCCGTTGAGGGGAGGGTTTTGTGGTGCTCTAGCTCACCTCCTATGCACATGCGTTGTTCGATGGAATGTCTGAGCCACACTACTTAAGCTTTCTCCTCTCCAAGCTCGACCTCCAATGTCCATTTTCCTTAATATTTGTCTAGGTTTAGCGGTCCGTCACGTCTCGTCGCCGTCTTCATCATCGTCGATCGCCCGCGCCGATCTCGTCGCGGGCACCACCATAGTGAGCCTCTTGTTCTTATCTTCTTTCTGAAAGGAAAAAATTCTTACTTGTATGTTTACATAGATACTTGTATAATTTTCTTACTTTTATTATTGCTTCTTACTATTTAATGCGATGGTTTTGGTATCCGCCCTCGTCGGCCCTCGTCCTGTCTATGATTCGGATGTGGTATATATTATCTTTATAACTATTTGGTTCATTTATTGTTTATGACAATTATGCCGACCAACGAGACATAGATTTTATTTATCTAGGAGGTATGTGAACCAGAAATTCCAACTGACCCTATTGTCGAGAGGTTAAATTTAGTTGAAGAAGAAAACAGTTTCTTGAAGGAAAAAATAAAAAAATTGAGGAGGAGAAGATGATATTGGAGTTGCATGTTGTGGATGTCGTCGATGATCACAAGATCAAGATGGATGCAATGCGCTTGAAGATTAGAAAATATGCCATTCATACCGAGGCTTGGTATCATTATGCCGTTGGATCAATTGTTAGCTTGGTTGCGATTATGATCACATTTGTTTTCGCACTGAAATGTTTTACATAGTTTCAATGTATGGTTTAATTAGTTAGATGCTCTGGAGAGCTATATGTTGTTAAGTGAGAACTATGTATGTACTTTGGTTTTAATGTGATGATGAACTATACAACTGTGGATTGGAAACGGTGTACGTGTGTGCGATAAGCACAAATAGGAGGAATTTGACCTGCATGCGTTGCTGTTTGTCACCATCAATGATTGTCTTGCTCTCAGTAACCTTTCAGGATAGACAAACAAGGGATACCACGTATGCACACACTGTTTAGATGACACCGAAAGTATATACATGGACAAAAGCAGGAAAAATGTTTACCTAGGGCATCGTTGATTCCTTCCGACCAACCATCAATGTCGAAAGAAAGGCAAGCACTTCAAAGGTGAGGCAGATCACCGGAAGAAGCCCGCCATGCGTACAGTGATCACGTACTTGCTATGGTCATTGATTTAAAAGTAACCTTCGGAAAGGGTCCCGATGGACTATCTGTTCCGAAAAACACTGAGGGACACGCACCCATGTGGAAGAAGAAATCTATATTTTGGGACCTGCCCTACTGGAAAGATCTAGAGGTCCGCTCTTCAATCAACGTGATGCACGTGACAAAGAACCTTTGTGTGAACCTGCTAGGCTTCTTGGGCGTGTATGGGAAGACAAAAGATACACCGGAGGCACGGGATGACCTGCAACGTTTACACGAAAAAGACGGCATGCCTCCAAAGCAGTATGAAGGTCCTGCTATCTATGCTCTTACCAAAGAAGACAAGGAAATCTTCTTTGAATGCCTGATCAGTATGAAGGTCCCGTCTGGCTACTCGTCGAATATAAAGGGAATAATAAATATGTCAGAGAAAAAGTTTCAGAACCTAAAGTCTCATGACTGCCACGTGATTATGACGCAACTGCTTCCGGTTGCATTGAGGGGTCTTCTACCGGAAAACGTTCGATTAGCCATTGTGAAGTTATGTTCATTCCTCAATGCAATCTCTCAGAAGGTGATCAATCCAGAAATCCTACCAAGGTTAAGGAGTGATGTGTCGCAATATCTTGTCAGCTTCGAGCTGGTGCTCCCACCATCCTTCTTCAATATCATGACACATGTCCTAGTTCATCTAGTCGACGAGATTGTCGTTCTGGGCCCTGTATTTCTACACTATATGTTCCCCTTTGAGAGGTACATGAGAGTCCTAAAAAAATATGTTTATAACTGCGCTAGGCCAGATGGAAGCATCTCCATGGGCCATCAAACAGAGGAAGCCATTGGGTTTTGTGTTGACTTCATTCCTGACCTTAAGAGGATAGGTCTCCCTCAATCGCGGTATGAGGGAAGACTGGATGGAAAAGGCACGCTAGGAGGGGACTCAATAGTATGTAGGGACGGGCATTCTTGGTGTCAAGCACACTACATGGTTCTACAGAATTCTACCTTGGTGACCCCGTATGTCGATGAACACAAGAACATTCTGCGCTCCAAACACCCGGACCAGTGTGACGACTGGATTACATGAAAACACATCAGAAGTTTCGCATAGTTGGTTCCAAACACGTCTCAGGTGTGACAATACTGTTTCTGATGATCTGTACTCGTTGGCGAGAGAACCATCTTCGACTGTAATGACTTACAAAGGGTACGAGATAAATGAGAATACATTTTACACGATCGCCCAAGATCAAAAGAGCACCAATCAAAACAGCGGTGTCCGCTTAAATGCAGCAACCAAGAGGGGAAATGACACATATTATGGTTACATAGTGGACATATGGAAACTTGACTATGGATATGATATTAAGGTCCCTTTGTTTAAGTGCAAATGGGTCAATCTGTCAGGAGACGGGGTACAGGTAGACCCATAGTACGGAATGACATCAGTGGATCTGAACAATCTGGGGTACACAGACGAGCCATTCGTCCTAACCAATGATGTGGCGCGGGTTTTCTATGTGAAGGACATGTCTACCAAACCGAGAAAAAGAAAAGATAAAGAAGCGGATACATCATACGATGAGCCAAAACGTCACATAGTTCTTTCAGGAAAAAGAGACATCGTGGGATTGGAAGGCAAGACAGACGTGTCTGAAGATTATGAAAAGTTTCATGAAATTCCTCCCTTCAAAGTCAAGGCTGACCCAAGCACCCTGTTAAACGATGAAAATTATTCATGGTTACGGCGCAATAATTATTGTTGATAGAAAGTCTTCACTTTTTCTTCGCTTGTGTTCTTTTCTAGTTACGGCGCAATAATTATTGTTGATAGAAAGTCTTCACTTTTTCTTCGCTTGTGTTCTTTTTTATAAGAAAAGAACACAAGCGAAGAAAAAGTGAAGACTTTCTATCAACAACTATTATGATGATGCCTTTAATGTAGAATATCACTGCAGTTATATTTGAACAAATGAAATCCCTTTATAACAGAAGAGTTTTCGTCCGAAACCCTGATACTTTTAAAGAGATTGTCTGTTTTGTACACGAAGTGCATCCAGTTTTTGTCGTAACCCTCTCAACATTTTAGCACATGCTATGTGGATGAAATGATGATACCATGCCAAGTTTCAACCTTTCCGGAGTTTATTTGAAATGCTTTTCAATTTAAGAAAATCAACCAAAAAGCTTTTATAAACTTCTAGTATTATTGAAATTAAAATTATATAAAATGTATGCAACTAAAATTATCAAAGTATTTTCTGTTCAAAACATT
>NC_057795.1:30111665-30140548 GCF_018294505.1 Triticum aestivum | reverse complement strand
AAATAAAAAAAGCAAAAAATAAAATAAAATAAATAAGTAGAAAGAAAATAAAATAAATAAGTAGAAACAAAATAAACTTTAATAAATAAGTAGAAAAAAATATACTTTAATAAAATAAAATAATTAAACTTTAATAAAATAAATAAAAATAGCAATAGTAAGTAGAAACAAAATGAAATAAATAAAGCAAAAAAATAGAAAACAAATAAGTGGAAATAAAATAAAATTAATAAGTAGAAACGAAATAAACTTTAATCTTTACCTAATAATAAGGAGAATTGGGTTTATGTCTGTACGTCATAAAAAATACCCTCGAAGTTGGCAAAAATTACCACCAATGCCACCTGTAAGTGGCAGAAAACGGTTCACACATCGCACTGTTGGTTCTGGTTTATATATACCAAGATCCCCTACGATAACATAAAGATACACTTAGTGACGTGGCCAGCGCTGCACGTCTCCACTACGGAGACCAGGGTTCGATCCCTAGCCTTCCCACTTTTTATCTTTTCTTTTTTCTATCGCAAGCAAGCCTACTCCTCCCGCTCACGGTAATGCGCCGGCCCATTTGCAGGTTGCAACGCCCCTGTTTTCTATTTCATTTTTTGCCTTTCACGTTCTCATTTCTGTTTTAGTTATTTCTTCTTTAAATTTATTCGTGATTTCCAGAAGAACAATATTTCAAAAAAAAGTCTTGAGAAATCATAAACTGTTTGTGAATTAAAAAAACATTCGGAAAATTATAAAATGATCATGGTTTCAAAAAATTGTTCATGTATTATAAAAAACTATCATGATTTCAAATAAATTTTCAGGAAATAAAAAATGTCATGATTTTTTAAAAAATATATAGTATTCAAAATATATTAGGGAATTTAAAAAATGTCCATGAAAGTTTGGAATATGTTTACAAAAATTAAAACAAATTCATAAATAATGAACATAACGAACCATCGCAGATTAAAAATGTCCATGAAAGTTTGGAATATGTTTACAAAAATTAAAACAGATTCATAAATAATGAACATAACGAACCATCGCAGGAGATCTGTAGGGGTCGCTATATGATTCTATTCAGTCCCTCGATTTTGGGTAAAAAAAGTTTTCCATGTCTTGTACAACGCCGAGCCACAAAAAATTGACACAACTTTCTATGGGTTAATTTTTATAAGCTATATAAAAATGACTAAATTTCTATTTTGCCTTCATACACACCTATATTTTTTTGGTACCACATTACTGATTATTATAAACACCGCTACGCTAGGTCAAGGCGAGGCACTCACTCATCAGTCTATCTCAGGCAGTGTCCATCAATGCATTTTGCTCACCGACATTTTTTTTGTTATGACGCGTTAGAAAATCAAGTTGTGATGAGACCATCACATTTTTTGTTTTTTAAATGACTTTTTAAAAGTCCCTTATGTTTTCATGACATCACTCAGACATACTTTATGAAATTACATTCTAAAAGTCCTTATCTCATCCTGGCATTTGGTTCAGACTTTTTTTATATCTATCACACGTGCATAATCTAATAGTTTTTCTCCCGTTGCAACACATGGACATATTTGCTAGTAAAGTATAAAATAAATAAACTTTAATAAAATAAATAAAAATAACAACAATAAGTAGAAATAAAATAAAATAAATAAAGCAAAAAAAGTGCCACCTACTGGGCCACCACGGTCTGAATACAACTAGAAACCCAATGATGGGCTAGGATTCAGGCCCGCAGAAGGCCCAGTAGACCCGTAGGCACACAAT
Source organism: Triticum aestivum (assembly GCF_018294505.1). Taxonomy (NCBI): domain Eukaryota; kingdom Viridiplantae; phylum Streptophyta; class Magnoliopsida; order Poales; family Poaceae; genus Triticum; species Triticum aestivum. The sequence goes on along the minus strand of NC_057795.1, from coordinate 30,138,781 downwards.
GACATGTTAGGCCCGAAAGCCTGCAGTTGAGAGGACCTCGAGAGGGTTGGCGCAGCAGCGGTTATAAACCACTCTCGAGCTCTGTCAACTAGCGAGGTGGGACTAAACTTTGGCCGCGACGCGTGCAGCACAGGGCCTTGTAGTCCTAATGGTACAAATTGCCAACCGGTACCAATGCACCCCTGTAGTCCCGGTTGGCGCACTAACCGGGACCAAAGGCCTCTGCTTCCCGCCCTTTGGGCTGCTGAAAAGAGACCTTTGGTCCCGTTCGGTGACACTAACCGGGACTAAAGGGGGTCATTGGTCCTGATTGATGCCATGAACCGAGACCAATGGCTATGCTATATAAGAAAACATTTAGCATTTTTTTGTTTTTATCTTTGCAGTTGCCCCGACGACGCCGCCAGGCTGCCTGATCGCCCCGTCGACGCCGTCTCCGCCCGCACCCCGCGCCGCCCCGACGCCGTCGTCGCGCGCCACCCTGACACCGTCGCCGCCCCGACGCTATCGCCGCGCCCCACCCTGACGCTGTCGCGGCCTCGCGTCGCCCCGGCAATGTCGCCGCCCCAACGCCATCACCGCCTCGCCCCATCGCTGCTCCGACGCTGTCGCCGCGCCATCATGGCACTTCCCTCCTTCTCCGGCGCGTGGCGGCACTCGGCCTCGTTCTCCGCCTGCGCCGGTGCACCCAACCAGCCAGCCACCTCCTTCTCCGCCTCGTCAGCAAGGGCAGAAGAGACCCGCCGCCGCTCTGGCTGCTCCACCATGTCGTAGTCCTTCTCCTCCGCCTCATAAGCAACGAAATAAGACAGCGGCAACCGCTCGGCCTGCTCCGGCGTCTAACAGTACAGCCAAAGGCGGGAGGCAATACAGATTCGGTCCATCTCTCAAGACTCCAGAGAAGTTACCATACGAGATGACCGAAAAGGAAAACGCGGAGATCTGTCAAGCCCAAGTGAAGGACTACTTCAAAACGAAAAGAGCTAAGAAACATCCAACTCCGGAGGAGAAGATAGATCCAGTTAAAGCGATGCGCACTTTGGATGCCCTGCAGCGACCACCACTCTCTCCGCCTCAAACCAACTATGAGCGCATTACTGAAAGGACATATAAAGAAGCGAAGCGGTCGGGAAGTACTTGCAGTGACAAAAGGTTACAAGAACGAAGAAGTGGAAAAAATTCCCCAGCTCAGCAAACCAATCGCGCCCCTTGCTCAAGGTGTCTAGCGATATTGTGGCTAATCATCCCGGGATCTTGCCCGGTACCAATCCTGCAGATTACATGCACGACGACGATGCACATTTTGATATAATGGAGGTGGACGAATTCAAATATGAGTGCGGGAAGCCTCTCGTCAAAGATGGAACTATTCTAACAATGATGATGCGAAGATTCCATGATTGGTACATGGAAACCTGCAGAAAGTCTGGGAAGAAAATTGATACTTTGACGCTGAAAGTTAAAGAGGATCAACACGACCTCGTTGGAATTGATCAGTTGTCTGTTCCATTTGAGGAGTTCTTCCAGTTTTTCAATCAAAAGGCCCTCGATAAATTAACGGTCACTTGCTACTGTCTGTAAGTACTACTTCTGTCATTAAGTCTCTATATATAGCTCAGCTCTTTGATGACCCACAAGTGCAGGGGATCTATCATAGTCCTTTCGATAAGTAAGAGTGTCGAACCCAACGAGCAGCAGAAGGAAATGATAAGCGGTTTTCAGTAAGGTTTTCTCTGCAAGCACTGGAATTGTAGGTGATAGATAGTTTTGTGATAAGATAAATTGTAACGAGTAACAACCAATGAAAGTAAATAAGGTGCAGCAAGGTGGCCCAATCCTTTTGTAGCAAAGGATAAGCCTGGACAATTTCTTATAATGATAAAAGCGCTCCCGAGGACACATGGGAATTATCGTCAAGCTAGTTTCATCACGCTCATATGATTCGCGTTCGGTACTTTGATAATTTGATATGTGGGTGGACCGGTGCTTGGGTACTGTCCTTACTTGGACAAGCATCCCACTTATGATTAACCCCAATTGCAATCATCTGCAACTACAACAAAAGTATTAAGGTAAACCTAACCACAACATTAAACATATGGATCCAAATCAGCCCCTTACGAAGCAACGCATAAACTAGGGTTTAAGCTTCTGTCACTCTAGCAACCCATCATCTACTTATTACTTCCCAATGCCTTCCTCTAGGCCCAAATAATGGTGAAGTGTTATGTAGTCGACGTTCACATAACACCACTAGAGGAAAGACAACATACATCTCATCAAAATATCGAACGAATACCAAATTCACATGACTAGTAATAGCAAGACTTCACCCATGTCCTCAGGAACAATCGTAACTACTCACAAAGCATATTCATGTTCATAATGAGAGGTGTAATAATATTCATTAAGGATCTGAACATATGATCTTCCACCAAGTAAACCAATAAGTATCAACTACAAGGAGTCATCAATACTACTAGCAACCCACAGGTTCCAATTTGTGGTTTTGGATACAAGATTGGATACAAGAGATGAACTAGGGTTTGAGAGGAGATGGTGCTGGTGAAGATGTTGATGGAGATTGACCCTCTCCCGATGGGAGGATCGTTAGGGATGACGATGGTGATGATTTCCCACTCCCGGAGGGAAGTTTCCCCAGCGGAATAGCTCTGCCGGAGCTCTAGATTGGTTCCGCCAAGGTTCCGCCTCGTGGCGGCGGAGTTTCGTCCCGTAAGCTTGCCCACAATTTTTTCTAGGGTAAAGGCCTTCATATAGCAGAAGATGGACACCGGAGGGCCACCAGGGGGCCCAGGAGAGAGGGGGCACGCCCAGTAGGGGTGGGCACGCCCCCACCCTCCTGGCCAGGGTGTGGGCCCCCTAAGGTGTTTCTTCAGCTCAATAATTCTTATTAATTCCAAAAATAAGTTTCATGGAGTTTCAGGTCTTTTGGAGCAGTGCAGAATAGGTTTCCAATGTTTGCTCCTTTTCCAGCCAGAATTCCAGCTGCCGGCATTCCCCCTCTTCATGGTAAAACTTATAAAATAAGAGAGAATAGCCATAAGTATTGATATATAATGTGTAATAACAGCCCATAATGCAATAAATATTGATATAAAAGCATGATACAAAATGGACATATCAACTCCCCCAAGCTTAGACCTCGCTTGTCCTCAAGCGGAAGCCGAAATCGAAAAATATGTCCACATGTTTAAAGATAGAGGTGTCGATAAAAATAAAATACAGACATGAGGGCATCTTGATTATTCTTATAACAACAACATAAATAGATTTTGTCATATGACTTCTTATGCTCAAGTAACAATCAATTCGCAATGTGAAGTATGGTTCAGAAACTTCATTGAAAGCTAACAAACTATAATCTCAGTCATTGAAGCAATTGCAATTTATCGTAACATCACAAAGAGTCAAGAATAGAGCTTTTCAGCAAGTCCACATACTCAACTATCATATAGTCTTCTACAATTGCTAACACTCACACAATACTTGTGGTTATGGAGTTTCAGCCAGACACTGAGAAATATAGGGGCTTATTGTGTTGCCTCCCAACGTATTCACCTTTAGGTGATGTCAACAATAATAATCCATGCTAACGAACATCGAATTGGATATATATACATCATGATATTTCAAACACGAGGAGCTTGCCAAAGGATAAAATGAGAAAGGGAAAGGTGAAGATCACCTTGACTCAAGCATAAAGTAAAAACATAAAGTAAAAGATAGTCCCTTCGTAGAGGGAAGCAGAGGTTGTCATGTGCTTTTAGGGTTGGATACACAAAATCTTAATGCGAAAGAACGTCACTTTATATTGCCACTTGTGTATGGACCTTTATTATGCAGTCCGTCGCTTTTATTGCTTCCATAACAAGATCGTATAAAGTTTATTTTCTCCGCACTAATAAGTCATGCATATTTAGAGAGCAATTTTTATTGCTTGCACCGGTGACAACTTACTTGAAGGATCTTATTCAATCCATAGGTAGATATTGGTGGACTCTCATGGCAAAACTGGGTTTAAGGATATTTGGAAGCACAAGTAGTATCTCTACTTGGTGCTAGGAATTTGGCTAGACGAGGGGGAAAGGCAAGCTCAACATGTCTGGAAGGTCAATGACAATATACTTTAACTAAGATGTGAGAAAACATAAACCATTACGTTGTCTTCCTTGTCCAACGTCGACTCTTTTAGCATGTCATACTTAATGAGTGCTCACAATCATAAAAGATGTCCAAGATAGTATATTTATATGTGAAACCTGTCTTTCCTTATTACTTCCTATTAATTGCAACGATGACCAAAACTATGTTTATCAACTCTCAACAACTTTTATGCCTCATACTTCCTATATGTGAAGTCATTACTATCCATAAGATCAATACGAACTCTTTTATTCTTTTTATTCTTTTTATTCTTTCTATTTTTCTCAAGATCATAGCAAGATAGCAAAGCCCTTGACTCAACACTAATCTTTATTATAGATAGCTCACGGACTCGATTACATAAAGAGATCACAAAGCAAAACTCAAAACTACTTGATATCAAAACTTCAATCTACTAGATTAAGATACTACTAAAAATGATCGAACTAAATAAAACGGTAAAGATATGAGTGTGATGGTGATACGACACCGGGGCACCTCCCCCAAGCTTGGCAGTTGCCAGGGGGAGTGCCCATACCCATGTGATTATGTCCTCGGAGGTGATGGAGGTGGTTATGATGATGGTGGATAATCGCACATCGAGCGTAAAAGCTCCTCCAACTTGCGGATAATGCCCTTGAGTCCGGCAATATGATCCTTCAGCAAAATATTCTCCTGTGTGAGATACTTATTCTGTATGCGAGCTAACTCAATCATCTTGAAAGCTTCAATCTCAGTTGGAGTAAAGAGGTTAGGTACAGGTTGAGGGATGTCTTCTTCCTTCACTGCCGGAGCTTGAACCTCCGTGGACTTCTTGATTCCTTCATCCTTGTTGATTTCTTCCGATTCTTCTCTTTTCAGCTCTATCTTCAATAGCCAAGCATCCTTGTCTTCATTGTTGAAGGAGGGTGACGCCATGGTGCTCTAGATCTGTAACAGAAAACAGCTCGAAACGAAAACAGAGAATTTTTGCGTGATACGGTGGTCAAAACCTTCGTGAGTTTATATAATGAATTTTTACCGACCAAAATATGCAACATGCAAGAAAACGGAGTCCGTCAGGCACACGAGGTGGCCACGAGACAGGGGGGCGCGCCTAGTAAGGGTGGGTGCACCCTCCACCCTCGTGGAGGCCTTGTGTCCTTCCCGGACTACTACTTTCTTCCTAAAATTCTTAAATATTCCAAAACTGATAAAAATTGCTAGTAGAATTGTTTTGGAGTCGGTTTACTTACCGTACCACATACCTATTCCTTTTCGGAGTCTGGAACATTCTGGAAAGTGTCCCTTATGTATTCCTCCGGGGTTATGGTTTTAATAATATTAGTTTCAACATTGATAGGATTACCTGAGATATAATGTTTAATTCTCTGACCGTTCACCACCCTCAGACTTGTGCCTTCAAAGTTGTTGATTTTTATGGCACCCGAACGATAGACCTCCTCGATAACGTAAGGGCCTTCCTATTTAGAGAGAAGTTTTCCTGCAAAAAATCTTTAACGAGAGTTGAATAATAACACATAATCACCTACGTTAAACTCATGCTTTTGTATCCTTTTGTCATGCCAACATTTGAATTTTTCTTTAAATAGCTTGGCATTCTCATAGGCTTGTGTTCTCCATTCATCAAGTGAGCTAATATCAAACAACCTCTTCTCACCGGAAAGTTTGAAGTCATAGTTGAGCTCTTTGATAGCCCAATATGCTTTATGTTCAAGTTCTAGAGGTAAATGACAAGCTTTTCCGTAAACCATCTTATATGGAGACATACCCATAGGATTTTTATATGCAGTTCTATAGGCCCATAGTGCATCATCAAGTTTCTTGGACCAATTCTTTCTAGATCTATTAACAGTCTTTTGCAAAATTAATTTGAGCTCTCTATTACTCAACTCTACTTGACTACTAGACTGCGGATGATAAGGAGATGCGATTCTATGATTAACATCATACTTAGCAAGCATCTTATGGAAAGCACCATGAATAAAATGTGAACCACCATCAGTCATAAGATATCTAGGGACTCCAAACATCAAAAAAATAACTTCTTTAAGCATTTTATAGAAGTGTTATGATCATCACTACTAGTTGGAATAGCTTCTACCCACTTAGTAACGTAATCAACAACAACTAAAATATGTGTATATGCATTAGAGGCAGGAAAAGGTCCCATATAATCAAAGCCCCAAACATCAAACGGTTCAATAACAAGAGAATAGTTCATAGGCATTTCTTGATGTCTACTAATATTACCAATTCTTTGACATTCATCACAAGACAAGACAAACTTACGAGCATCTTTGAAGAGAGTAGGCCAATAAAAACCGGATTGCAGTACCTTATGTGCAGTTCTATCTCCAGCGTGGTGTCCTCCATATGATTCGGAGTGACACTTGCATAGGATCTGTTCCTGTTCATGCTTAGGTACACAACGTCTAATAACACCATATGCTCCTTCTTTATAAAGGTGTGGGTCATCCCAGAAGTAATGTCTTAAATCATAAAAGAACTTTTTCTTTTGCTGGTATGTGAAACTAGGTGGTATAAATTTAGCAACAATGTAATTAGCATAATCAACATACCAAGGAGTAGTACGAGAAGCATTAATGGCCGCTAATTGTTCATCAGGAAAGCTATCATCAATAGGCAGTGGGTCATTGATGTCTACTACACAACATTCTTCTTGTAGATGTTTTTGGGCCTGCAAGTGCACAAGTTTGTAGGACAGTAGCAAATTTCCCTCAAGTGGATGACCTAAGGTTTATCAATCCGTAGGAGGTGTAGGATGAAGATGGTCTCTCTCAAACAACCCTGCAACCAAACAACAAAGAGTCTCTTGTGTCCCCAACACACCCAATACAATGGTAAATTGTATAGGTGCACTAGTTCGGCGAAGAGATGAATATACAAGTGCAAAATAGATGGTAGATAAAGGTATTTGTAATCTGAAATAATAAAAACAACAAGGTAACAAGTGGTAAAAGTGAGCTTACACGGTATTGCAATGATAGGAAACAAGGCCTAGGGTTCATACTTTCACTAGTGCAAGTTCTCTCAACAATAATAACATAGATATGTCATATAACAAGCCCTCAACATGCAACAAAGAGTCACTCCAAAGCCACTAATAGCGGAGAACGAACGTAGAGATTATGGTAGGGTACGAAACCACCTCAAAGTTATCCTTTCTGTTCTATCTATTCAAGAGTTCGTAGTAAAATAACATAAAGCTATTCTTTTCGCTCAATCCATCATAGAGTTCATACTAGAATAACACCTTAAGACACAAATCAACCAAAACCCTAATGTCACCTAGATACTCCATTGTCACCTCAAGTATCCGTGGGCATGATTATACGATATGCGTCACACAATCTCAGATTCATCCAACCAACATAAAAGTACTTCAAAGAGTGCCCCAAAGCTACTATCGGAGAGTCAAGAACGTGTGTCAACCCCTATGCATAGGTTCCCAATGTCACGAAACTCGCAAGTTGATCACCAAAACATACATCAAGTGGATCGCAAGACATACATCAAGTGTTCTCATAAAAGACTCAATCCGATAAAATAACTTCAAAGGGGAAACTCAATTCATCACAAGAGAGTAGAGGGGGAGAAACATCATAAGATCCAACTACAATAGCAAAGCTCGGGATACATCAAGATCGTTCCATAGAGGGAACACGAGAGAGAACACGAGAGAGAGAGATCAAACACATAGCTACTGGTACATACCCTCAGCCCCGAGGGTGAACTACTCCCTCCTTGTCATGGATAGCGCCGGGATGATGAAGATGGCCACCGGTAATGGGATCCCCCTCCGGCAGGGTGCCGGAACAGGGTCCCGATTGGTTTTTCGTGGCTCTGGAGGCTTGCTGCGGCGGAAATCCCGATCTAGGTTCTGTTCTGGAAGTTTTAGGGTACGAGAGTATATATGGGTGCAGGGGGTACATCGGAGGAGCTACAGGGGCCCCACGAGTTAGGGGGCACGCCCAGGGGGTGGGCGCGCCCCCACCCTCGTGGGCAGCCTGTATCTCCCCTGACGTGCACTCCAAGTTCCCTGGGTTGCTTTCCTTCCAAAAATAACTTCTCCAGTTGATTTCGTTCTGTTTTGACTCCGTCTGATATTCCTTTTCCTCGAAACACTGAAATAGGCATAAAACAGCAAATCTGGGCTGGGCCTCCGGTTAATAGTTTAGTCCCAAAAATAATATAAAAGTGGATAATAAAGCCCAATATTGCCTAAAACAGTAGATAAAGTAGCATGGAGCAATCAAAAATTATAGATACGTTGGAGACGTATCAAGCATCCCCAAGCTTAATTCCTGCTCGTCCTCGAGTAGGTAAATGATAAAAAAGAATTTTTGATGCGAAGTGATACTTTGGCATAATTTCAATGTAAATCTTCTTAATTGTGGTATAAATATTCAGATCCGGAAGATTCAAGACAAAAGTTCATATTGACATAAAAATAATAATACTTCAAGCATACAAATTAAAGCAATCATGTCTTCTCGAAATAGCATGGCGAAAGAAAGTTATCCCTACAAAATCATATGGTCTGGCTAAGCTCTATCTTCATCACACAAAGTATTTAATCATGCACAACCCCGATGACGAGCCAAGCAATTGTTTCATACTTTAGTAATCTCAAACTTTTTCAACTTTCACGCAATACATGAGCGTGAGCCATGGACATAGCACTATAGGTGGAATAGAATGGTGGTTGTGGAGAAGACAAAAAGGAGAAGATAGTCTCACATCAACTAGGCATATCAATGGGCTATGGAGATGCCCATCAATAGATATCAATGTGAGTGAGTAGGGATTGCCATGCAACGGATGCACTAGAGCTATAAATATATGAAATCTCAAAAAGAAACTAAGTGGGTGTACATCCAACTTGCTTGCTCACGAAGACCTAGGGAACTTTTGAGGAAGCCCATCATTGGAATATACAAGCCAAGTTCCATAATGAAAAATTCCCACTAGTATATGAAAGTGACAACATATGAGACTCTCTACCATGAAGATCATGGTGCTACTTTGAAGCACAAGTGTGGAAAAAGGATAGTAGCATTGTCCCTTCTCTCATTTTCTCTCATTTTTTTATTTGGCCTTTTTTTATGGCCACTCTTTTTTTTATTTGGGCTTCTTTGGCCTCTTTTATTTTTCATAAAGTCCGGAGTCTCATCCCGACTTATGGGGGAATCATAGTCTCCATCATCCTTTCCTCACTGGGACAATGCTCTAATAATGATGATCATCACACTTTTATTTTCCTTACAACTCAACAATTACAACTCGATACTTAGAACAAAATATGACTCTATATGAATGCCTCCGGCGGTGTACCAGGATATGCAATGAATCATGAGTGACATGGATGAAAATTATGAAGGTGGCCTTGCCACAAATACAATGTCAACTACATGTTCATGCAAAAAGCAATATGACAAAAGTAATGCATGTCATATAAACAGAACAGTGGAGAGTTGCATGGCAATATATCTCAGAATGGCTATGGAAATGCCATGATAGGTAGGTATGGTGGCTGTTTTGAGGAAGGTATATGGTGGGTGTATGATACCGGCGAAAAGTGCGCGGTATTAGAGAGGCTAGCAATGGTGGAAGGGTGAGAGTGCGTATAATCCATGGACTCAACATTAATCAAAAGAAATCATGCACTTGTTGCAAAAAATTAGAAGTCATCAAAAACCAAAGCATTAAACGCATACTCCTAGGGGGATAGATTGGTAGGAAAAGACCATCGCTCGTCCCCGACTGCCACTCATAAGGAAGACAATCAATAAATAAAATTGTGCTCCGACTTCATCACAAAGCGGTTCACCATACGTACATGCTACGGGAATCACAAACTTCAACACAAGCATTCTTTAAATTCATAATCACCCCAACTAGCATTGCTTTGATATTATCACCTCCATATCTCAAAACAATTATCAAGCATCAAACTTATCTTAGTATTCATGCACTCAAAAGAAACTTTCACATATCTTGAATACCAAGTATATTAACATTAAGCAAATTACCATGCTATTAATGACTCTCAAAATAATCTAAGTGAAGCATGAGAGATCAATAGTTTCTTTAAAACAGATCCACCACCGTGCTCTAAAAGATATAAGTGAAGCACTAGAGCAAAAATTATCAAGCTCAAAAGATATAAGTGAAGCACATAGAGTATTCTAGCAAATTCCAATTGGTGTAAGGCTCTCTCTCATAAAATAATTTCAGATATTGGTATTGTATTCAAACAGCAAGCAACGCTAAAGAAAACTACAGTGCAAGGATAGCACAACTCATGTGAAGAAGCAAAAACTTAGGCTCAACCGATACTAACCGATAGTTGTTGAAGAAGAAAGGTGGGATGCCTACCGGGGCATCCCCAAGCTTAGATGCTTGAGACTTATTGAAATATTACCTTGGGGTGCCTTGGGCATCCCCAAGCTTGAACTTTTGTGTCTCCTTAATTCCTCTCATATCATGGTTTCTCTTCTTTTTATCAAAAGCTTCATTCACAACAAACTCAACAAGAACTCGTGAGATAGGTTAGTATAAACCAATGCAAAACCATGCCATCTTTTACTGTAAAAAATCATTTAAATAATCATTCAACATTGAATACTAAATTCCTCTGCATATTTAATACTCCCATCCTTAAATAGAATCATTAAACAAGCAAACATATGCAAACAATGCAACTATAACAGCAATCTGCCAAAACAGTACAGTCTGTAAAGAGTGCAAGAGTATCAATACTTCCCTGACTCAAAAAATTATGAACTAAAATTCCCACTGTAATAAATTTATCAGATCTTAATATGAAAAAAGATTCAACGTTATACCATTCTCTGAATTTTCTAGGGAATTTTTGCAACAGCGGCGAACTTTCTGTTTTCAAACAGCAACATGTATACTAGCAAAATAAGCATGGCAAAGGCCATCCTTGACTTTTTTATTGAAATGAAAGATGCAAAACATTATTCTAACTAACAGAAAGCAAAAACCAGCAAAATGAAATGATGCTCCAAGCAAAACACATATCATGTGGTGAATAAAAATATAGCTCCCAGTAAAGTTACCGATGAACGAAGACGAAAGAGGGGATGCCATCCGGGGCATCCCCAAGCTTAGTTGCTTGGTTGTCCTTGAATATTACCTTGGGGTGCCTTGGGCATCCCCAAGATTAGGCTCTTTCCACTCCTTATTCCACAGTCCATCGAATCTTTACCCAAAACTTGAAAACTTCAACCACACAAAACTCAAAACAAAACTCGTAAGCTCCGTTAGTATAAGAAAATAAAACCACCACTTAGGTACTGTAATGAACTCATTCTAAATTCATATTGGTGTAATATCTACTGTATTCTAACATCTCTATGGTTCATACCACTTAATACTAGCCATAGATGCATCAAAATAAGCAAACAACACATAGAAAACAGAATCTGTCAAAAACAGAATAGTCTGTAGTAATCTGTATAAAACGTATACTTCTGGAACCCCAAAAATTATGAAATAAATTGTAGGACCTGAGTAATTTGTCTATTAATCTTCTGAAAAAATAATAAACCTAAAATCACTCTCCAGTAAAAAATGGCAGCCATTCTCGTGAGCGTAAAAGTTTCTGTTTTTCACAGCAAAATCACATAAACTTCACCCAAGTCTTCCCAAAGGTTCTACTTGGCACTTTATTGATGAAAAAGCTATAAAACATGATTACTACAGTAGCATAATCATGTGGACACACAAAACATTAAGGGTAAATATTGGGTTGTCTCCCAACAAGAGCTTTTCTTTAATGCCTCTCTAGCTAGGCATGATGATGGCAATGATGCTCACATAAAAGATAAGAATTGAAACATAAAGAGAGCATCATGAAGCATATGACTAGCACATTTAAGACTAACCCACTTCCTATGCATAGGGATTTTGTGAGCAAACAACTTATGGGAACAATAATCAACTAGCATAGGAAGGTACAACAAGCATAGCTTCAAGAATTTAAGCACATAGAGAGGAAACTTGATATTATTGCAATTCCTACAAGCATATATTCCTCCCTCATAATAATTTTCAGTAGCATCATGAATGAATTCAACAATATAACCAGCACCTAAAGCATTCTTTTCATGATCTACAAGCATAGAAAATTTACTACTCTCCACATAAGCAAAATTCTTCTCATTCGGAATAGTGGGAGTATCATAAGAGACTTGAACACTAAAAATTGTTTCCACATTAAAAGAGTAATTTTCAGAAAAAGGGTAATCATAATCATGACAAGGTTTGTAAATATAATCATCACTACTATTTACAGCATAAGTTTCATCACAATAATCATCATAAGTAGCAACTTCGTTCTCATCATAATCGATTGAAACCTCTGCCAAGATAGTGGAATCACTAAATAAAGTTGACACTCTTCCAAATCCACTTTCATATTCATCACAATAAAATTCAACATCCTCCAAAATAGTGGGATCACTACTTCCTAAAGTTGACACTCTTCCGAACCCACTTTCATCAATATAATCATCATAGGTAGGAGGCATGCTATCATCATAACAACTTTGCATATCAAAACTTGGGATGCTAAAAATATCATCTTCATTAAACGTAGCATCCCCAAGCTTGGGACAATCATTAATTTCAGCAAATATATTGTCAAATATTTCATCCTCATCAAACATAGCTTCCCCAAGCTTGGGCCCTTTCATATCATAAGCATAATCACTCACATCATTAAAAATATGAATAGCACCAGTAGTATAGCAATTATCATCATCACAAGTAGTAGTAGGAGCAACATCATTTGGGAGATACCTTTTTACCTTTTTTGCTCCTTCTTTTCTTTTTCTTCTTCACATTATGTGTAGGTTCAACCTTCCTCTTTGAGCTCCTTATTGATGAGATTGGCAGAATAGAAAGAACCTCCTCATTACCTGATTCATCATAAGAAATAATAGGAGGAGATTGGGAAGCCTCTAACCTTTCATTAGTATTCTCATCATCTTCCATTTGCTTTCTTTTCTTTAGGTAATTGGCAATATAACGATTTTCAATGCAATTCTCCGCACAATACATATAAATTTTCTCTAGATCAAAATCAAGAATTTTACCAAGACTAAATTTTGGAATACCCTCAGTTATACGTTTCATTTCTTCATAACCCAAAAGAAGGCTAAGCTCTTTATGATGCTCAAGGGTAATAAAATTATCACAATATTTGGACACGACTTGATCATGAAACAAATAGCATTGGAGCTTTAAATGACCATGTTCATTGCAAAGTTCACAAGGAGCGCGAAAAATATTGAATCTTTCAGCACATTCATCTAGCTCTTCTTGCAACAATTTGGTTTCTAAGTACTTATTCCTCTTGCAATAAATATCTTCTCTATTTGGTGTGTTCATGCAAACATGCACTCCACAAAAGTTGACATGCTCATAAGAGATATTTTCATCATAACTAGTGCAATCATCATTAGCATCATGGATATTCAAAGAATTCGTACTAACAACGTTGCAATCATGCTCATCATTCAAAGATTTAGTGCCAAACAATTTAATGCATTCTTCTTCTAACACTTTGGCACAATTTTCTTTTCCATCATACTCACGAAAGATATTAAAAAGGTGAAGCGTATGAGACAAACTTAAATCCATTTTTTTGTAATTTTCTTTTATAAACTAAACTAGTGCTAAAACAAGAAACAAAAAGATTCGATTGCAAGATCTAAGGATATACCTTCAAGCGCTAACCTCCCCGGCAACGGCGCCAGAAAAGATCTTGATGTCTACTACACAACCTTCTTCTTGTAGACGTTGTTGGGCCTGCAAGTGCACAGGTTTGTAGGACAGTAGCAAATTTCCCTCAAGTGGATGACCTAAGGTTTATCAATCCGTAGGAGGCGTAGGATGAAGATGGTCTCTATCAAACAACCCTGCAACCAAATAACAAAGAGTCTCTTGTGTCCCCAACACACCCAATACAATGGTAAATTGTATATGTGCACTAGTTCAGCGAAGAGATGAAGATACAAGTGCAAAATAGATGGTAGATAAAGGTATTTGTAATCTGAAATAATAAAAACAGCAAGGTAACAAGTGGTAAAAGTGAGCGTAAACGGTATTGCAATGATAGGAAACAAGGCCTAGGGTTCATACTTTCACTAGTGCAAGTTCTCTCAACAATAATAACATAGATAGGTCATATAACAAGCCCTCAACATGCAACAAAGAGTGACTCCAAAGCCACTAATAGCGGAGAACGAACGTAGAGATTATGGTAGGGTACGAAACCACCTCAAAGTTATCCTTTCTGTTCTATCTATTCAAGAGTTCGTAGTAAAATAACATAAAGCTATTCTTTTCGCTCAATCCATCATAGAGTTCATACTAGAATAACACCTCAAGACACAAATCAACCAAAACCCTAATCTCACATAGATACTCCATTGTCACCTCAAGTATCCGTGGGCATGATTATACGATATGCGTAACACAATCTCATATTCATCCAACCAACATAAAAGTACTTCAAAGAGTGCCCCAAAGCTACTACCGGAGAGTCAAGAACGTGTGCCAACCCCTATGCATAGGTTCCCAATGTCACGAAACCCGTAAGTTGATCACCAAAACATACATCAAGTGGATCACAAGACATACATCAAGTGTTCTCATAAAAGACTCAATCCGATAAAATAACTTCAAAGGAGAAACTCAATTCATCACAAGAGAGTACACTACTGGAATCTGGCACTTTGCCATCTGCCATGGCAGATGGCAAAGGCATGGTCGGTGGATGGCAAAGGCTTTGCCATCTGCCAGCAGATGGCAAACAGTTTGTCTGAAACTCTGTCGGTAAAGGCTTCTTTGCCGTCTGCTGGCTGATGGCAAAGAGCTTGTGGCTTTGCCATCAGCTGGCAGATGGCAAAACCTCTTAACGGGGTTAGCCCCGTTAGAAGGCTAACGGCATACTTTGCCATCTGCCAGCAGATGGCAAAGGCTGCATGCTGTTTGCCGTCTGCCAGCAGATGGCAAAGGCTGCAGGCTTTGCCATCTGCTGGCAGATGGCAAAGAGCCTAAATAGGCCAGCCCAAATTTTACATGTAGATGACACGTGGCCTCTTTGCCATCTGCCAGCTGATGGCAAAGCTCTTTGCCATTTGCCAGCAGATGGCAAAGTGACTATATTGCCCCATTTAATTTTGTTTTTTCTTATATCAACTCATTTTCATAGAAATCAAACAAAAATATATTTATATGACCAATATAGCATATTCAACACATATTACCAATAGTCATGAACACATATGTATCCAACACATGTTACCAATAGTAGCAAGTTTCATTTGGTACCGAGTAGAAATTTAGCATGGAATTATCAATACAAACCACTACAGCGTATACTGGCACACTAAGATAGTTCCCCATCAAACAATGCACTGCATATATAGCCTCACTTCCAGCTCTTGGCCTCCTTGTCCGTCTCTCCAGCGTCGCGCACCAAGAGGACGTCGCGCACCAAGAGGACGACGATGAAGATGCCACAGATTACTTGGTCTCCTCGTCCGTATCCTCAGCTCCACACGCCGAGGGAAGAGCACGAAGGCACAGACTGCTCGACCTCGTCTATGTCTCCGACGTCACGCGCGATGGTGCAAGGACGACGACATCGCCAAAATGGGACATAACAGGTTACTACACAGGATTAAGGCTATAGTTCATGTGTGCTGGGAGACAAGCAACCATATGATACATACCTGATCCCAAAGGTTGTATTTGTAGTAGGTTCCCCTCAAAGCACAAAATGAAGCCGCCGCCATCGCAACTACAAAATTGTTTGCAGCCTGTGATACAAACACAAATAAAAATCTAGCCAACCAGATAATATAATTTGTATTAAACAACAGTGGCAACAAATGCAACCCGTAAATTAAGTGGCTCAAAACTAGCAACCCAACACATGAGTAAAGCTGTGTCGATCTGAAACGCAGTGCCTGAAGTAACATGTATTTAAAAAAGGCTTGTGTTCCGTTGGACATGAAAAACCTCGTGATTCTCTAGCTGGACAAACATAGCAAGATGATAAGGAAAAAACAATGGATCTGTGTTATACCCTAACCCAGTCGCCCCAGCCCTGGGTACACCCAGTCTTAGTTCAAATGGATATGTGTTATACTATCATGCATGTGATTTCTGGGCACACCAATCATACACATACGACATACAACCATAAATGAGATGGTCAAACCAGTTCTGAACATGCTAATGCAACCATAAAAATGCCATGGAGAATAAGCAGCAGGCAAAAAAAAGTTGAATTCTAGTGAGCTGCAGATTTATATCTTGTTTATGGATCATCAAGTTAAATAAAGCATCTGTAACTTTGTCAGGAGACTGTAATTTTTCCCAGTGAAATTTGTTGCATGGTTTGCCTTTCACATATCTAAAAGGGAACCAAAAGCCCTGAACGTCAAAATGCTTGCAAGTACTGGAGAGATAAGACATATAATACTACTCCCACTGTTCCCAAATATAAGTCTTTCTTCTTGGATGGTCTAGAACCAAAAATTCACAACATTTAACATTGGCTAAAGGACATGATCAAATTAGTGGTACACAAATGTTCCATTTCTAAAACCAAAACAATGTTCAGCGGTCACCGCCAGCAAACCAGTAGGGTTGAGCGGCATGCTTTTTATGGTTTGATTGATGTAGCATCTTTCTTCTAATTCAGATTATTATATTAACTCTGAAATTGTGTTCCTGTCATATGTTACTTTCCTCCGTCCTGTTATTGTTCGTCTCTCACCTGCCGTGGGAAACATGGGGTTTTCTTTCTTGCTGTTTTGTTAGAAGAGCAACCTAATTTAACTAATGATTATTTGCGACAAATTTGTCCGAGGAAAAATGCATTCTTATGACTGAACTGTATGATCTCAGTTCACTAACCTGAAAAGGATTTAACAAACAAAGTACTGAATGCAGCAATTACAGTTTGGACTTGATATTATCATATACAGGCAGCAGAGGTATGCTACTTCATTTACTGCTTGCTATAGCCAAAAGGCACTGCTATATGTACTTTCTAATAATAGAAATAACCAGAACCAATACAATATTCAGAATATTAATAAGAAGAGATAACATCAAATAATGTATTGCCACCATGAAGTTCAAGACAGGTTATGTGTATGACTAAACATGGGACATACCTCACCCCCTTCAAGAGATACATTTCATTTTGAATGTACAACCCATAGCAATCACTGTCTTTTTCGGATGTGAGATTGATGTGAGATTGTATAGATTATCTTACTTGATCTGCAATATTTCTTTGGATTTCTTTTTTATGAAAGACACATGACACATAGTTTGCTGGATGGGTCTAAGATAAACATTTTAGTTATAGGAGGATTTTTTGAATGAGTAATAGTATTACCACCATTTACTTGGTCTGTTGTGCTTTCGGTAGAGCTTTCATATTTCAACACAGAAACAACAATTCAAGTTGGGACCAGAATCGCACAAACATCAAGCTCAAAGGAAATATCAGTTGGGAGTGATCAAGTATTCATTTTCTTAGTGATCTAATAGGTCTTATATTTGTTTAGAGAGGGAGTATGTTTCTAGATAGCCGTCAATTCTAATGTTTCGTTTATTTACTACCTGAATATGAAGAAGATAGGTTTGCAATGTAGCTTTTTACATGATAATGTAACAAACATTTATGTCTTATAACTGCAAACATTTTTTTAGTCCGTCACCGAGCAAATGTTTGGGAGTTGGAAATTATTTGGATACACATGATCTCAGCAAAGAAAGATTCACACATACTGCAACCAAAGGAGCTCCTTCACTCTCTATGCACCTAGAGAAATTATCCTTAATTATGAGCAGTACCCTAGATTTAGTTGTGGTTCTAACATACTAGTGGCTGGGGCGTGCCATTGGCACGCCTCCGAAGCGTTCATGTGCATACTTATCTAGCTTGCGCACATCCACATGTCTAGGTTGATCCTTGATGTCGCTTATATACAGCAAAAGTGAGTTGCAAACATGTGAATGTGCCATCTTTACTGACTTTAACCCATAACCAATGGTAAACATGAATGCTAAATAGAATATGTACCTTGCCATAAGCTATACAAATGAACAACCAGTACAAAGTTCAGCAATGAACCCAAATAACTGAATCAAAGGGTCATGTTATACAAAAAAGAATAATGTGAGCTGATGCAACATAAATATTTCAAACTTAAATGTAGAGATTTTTAATAAGAAAGCTTTGACTGTCTATTTAGAGGAAGGTCTAAGATACTTTTAATAAGGCCCTGACCGGTTTGGTTGTAACACTCACCAGTAGAAGAAATACAAAAATGAATTTGACCATGAGCTGAAGGCAATATATAAATAAATGGTCTAAATCATGTATATGTAAGGAAGGTAAATACTAAAAAAAATAGTAATCCATCATCTGAAGTGGGTTACTGCATAAAAATATATCTTTCAAAAATCTTTGATCAAAAGTTGGCCCTCTTAATTTGATACAGGATAAGAAGGCCACTTTGCAGATAATATTGGTACCAATTCTGTAAAAGTTTCTCTCTCTCTGCATCAAATGCTGATGAATCATGGATGGAAGGCATAACACTCGAATAGTAAGGTCATTATGGAAGTAAATGCCATACCGCAATACCTGTAGATGAGTTGCAATAGTTTCCCTTCTGAGTTTCTCCATGTTCATAAGCTCCAGTATCCTTTTAGCCTTTAGGTACAGCCTCTGCAACCAACATTAAGAGAAAGGACGCAGCATCTTGTACACACTACTAAGCAGATCATAGGACTTAGTTAAGAAATGCATTCTCAGATCCTTGTTAACATCACAAAATGTACAATGTCCCCAATTCTATTCACTATGAAAATAACAGCAATACAGTGCCAGCAAAGCTACCTGAAGGTTTACACATGACTAATATCTCATACAGTAAATGCATGTGCTCAAATGAAATTTTAATGGAGTAAAACTCCAAGAAGATGTACAAAATAAAACTAAGAGGGCATGCAAGATTACTGGATCGTATCGAAGAGAGAGAGAGAGAGAGAGAGAGAGAGAGAGAGAGAGAGAGAGATCGTACCGGATCCAAAGCAACAGGAGCCAAGATGCGAGAAATCCATGAACGGTGGCTCAGATCCTGCGCCAGCCCGACCAGCCCCTCGAGCGGAACGCATCAAGGGCCCCGCCACTCGGTCCACAGCCCGCGCCGCCGTGGACATCCCGAGCCCCGTGGAGTGCGTCGCCGGCCGCAGGCGCCGCGACGGCGGTGGTCCCGCTCATGGAGTCAACCATGGCCGCCGTCGCGTGCATCTCCTCGTTGACCCCGACTATCGACCACCGAAACACGAAGAGGAGGGAGGGGCTCGCGACGCAGCAGGGCTGGGCGGTGGAGGAGTAGCAGCAGGGCGGCGGCAGGGCGCAGAAGGAGGAGGAGGAGGTGGGAGGGAGCGGCGGCGGGTGAGGAAGGAAGGAGCGAGGGGCGTACGTGGGGCTGTGGATTGGGGCTGTGGATGGGTGGGGAGAGAGGGAGGGGATAACCCCACATTTTTTTTACCTGGAAAAAAAATAACCCCATCTCTTTGCCATCTGCCAGCAGATGGCAAAGAATCTTTGCCGTCTGCTGGCAGATGGCAAAGAGGTGGGGCTGGTACGCCGTTACACTCTTGACGGCCACAGGATTTGCCAACCTCTTTGCCATCTGCTGGCAGATGGCAACCATGTTCTTTGCCATCTGTCAGTTCTTTGCCATCTGTTTTTTATAAGCAGATGGCAAAGACGTTCTTTGCCATCAGCTGGCAGATGGCAAAGAGCTGGCTGATGGCAAATTCCCTGTTTCCAGTAGTGGTAGAGGGGGAGAAACATCTTAAGATCCAACTACAATAGTAAAGCTCGGGATACATCAAGATCGTGCCATAGAGGGAACACGAGAGAGAACACGAGAGAGAGAGATCAAACACATAGCTACTGGTACATACCCTCAGCCCTGAGGGTGAACTACTCCCTCCTCATCATGGATAGCGCCGGGATGATGAAGATGGCCACCGATAATGGGATCCCCCTTCGGCAGGGTGTCGGAATAGGGTCCCGATTGGTTTTTCGTGGCTCCGGAGGCTTGCGGCGGCGGAACTCCCGATCTAGGTTCTGTTCTGGAAGTTTTAGGGTACGAGAGTATATATGGGTGCAGGGGGTACATCGGAGGAGCTACGGGGGCCCCACGAGGCAGGGGGGCGCGCCCAGGGGGTGGGCGCGCCCCCCACCCTCGTGGGCAGCCCGTATCTCCCTTGACATGCACTCCAAGTTCCCTGGGTTGCTTTCCTTCCAAAAATAACTTCTCCAGTTGATTTCGTTCCGTTTTGACTTCGTCTGATATTCCTTTTCCTCGAAACACTGAAATAGGCATAAAACAGCAAATCTGGGCTGGCCCTCCGGTTAATAGGTTAGTCCCAAAAATAATATAAAAGTGGATAATAAAGCCCAATATTGCCTAAAACAGTAGATAAAGTAGCATGGAGCAATAAAAAATTATAGATACGTTGGGGACGTATCAGTCATCAAGATCATTCTCTAACCTAGACAAGTTGTCTGCAACGGGGTTCTCATCTCCCTTTCTATCAATAATATGCAAATCAAATTCTTGGAGCAAGAGAACCCATCTAATGAGTCTAGGCTTAGCATCTTTCTTTTCCATAAGATATTTAATAGCAGCATGATTAGTGTGAATAGTAACTTTGGAATCAACAATATAAGGTCTAAACTTATCACATGCAAACACAACTGCTAAGAATTCTTTTTCAGTAGTAGCATAATTTCTCTGGACAGTATCAAGAGTCTAACTAGCATACTGGATAACATTCAATTTCTTATCAACGATTTGCCCTAGAACAACACCTACAGCATAATCACTAGCATCACACATTATTTCAAAAGGTAAATTCCAATCAGGTGGCTGAACAATAGGTGCTGGGACAAAGCTTTCTTAAGTATTTCAAATGCTTCTACACAATTATCATCAAAGACAAAAGGAATATCTTTTTGCAATAAATTAGTCAGAGGCCTAGAGATTTTAGAAAAGTCCTTAATGAACCTCCTATAAAAACCGGCATGACCAAGGAAACTTCTTATACCTTTTATGTCCTTGGGACATGGCATCTTTTCAATAGCATCAACTTTAGCTTTATCAACTTCAATACCTCTCTCGGAGATCTTGTGCCCCAAGACAATGCCTTCATTAACCATAAAGTGGCACTTTTCTCAATTCAAGACGAGACTAGTGTCTTCGCATCTCTACAAAACTCGATCCAGGTTGCTCAAGCAATCATCAAAAGAGGATCCATAAATGGAGAAATCATCCATGAATACCTCACAAATCTTTTCACAAAAGTCAGAGAATATAGCCATCATACATCTTTGAAAGGTAGCAGGTGCATTACATAAACCAAAAGGCATACGTCTATAAGCAAAAGTTCCGAAAGGGCAGGTAAAACTAGTTTTTGATTTATCCTTCACTGACACAGGTATTTGAGAGAAACCAGAATAACCATCTAGAAAGCAGAAATGTGTGTGTTTGGATAGTCTTTCTAGCATTTGATCAATAAAAGTTAAAGGGTAATGATATTTCTTAGTAGCTTTATTTAATTTACGGAAATCCTATAACCTGTGATAATTCTTTGCAGGATCAATTCATCTTTATCATTAGGAACAACAGTAATACCTCCCTTTTTAGGAACACAATGGACAGGGCTTACCTAATCACTATCAGCAACGGGATAAATTATACCTGCCTCAAGGAGCTTTAGTATCTCCTTTCTTACCACTTCTTTCATCTTGGGATTCAATCATCGTTGAGGATCTCTAACTCGTTTGGCACCTTCCTCCAACCTAATTTTGTGTTGACATAACGTGGGACTAATGCCCCTAAGATCATCCAGAGTATATCCAATAGCAGCATGGTGCTTCTTCAGAGTTTTCAATAATCTTTCCTCTTCCTGCTCTGAAAGGTTAGCACCAATAATAACAGGATATATTTTCTTTTCATCAAGATAAGCATACTTAAGATTACCAGGTAATGGTTTGAGTTCAAACACAGGATCACCCTTAGGTGGAGGGGGATCTCCTAGAATTTCAACGGGAAGGTTGTGTTTCAGAATAGGTTCCTGTTGAAGGAACACTTCATCTATTTCCCTTCTTTCTTTCATAAACATATCATTTTCATGGTCTAGCAAATATTGTTCTAACGGATCAGTAGGAGGCACGACAATAGAAGAAAGACCAATTATTTCATCTTTACTAGGTAATTCTTTATCACGGGGTTGTCTACGAAATTTAGCAAAATTAAATCCATGAGTCATAGCATCCAAGCCAATCGTAACAACATCCTTTTCGCAATCAATCCTAGCATTAACTGTGCTCAAGAAGGGTCTTCCAAATATAATGGGACAAAAGTCATCTTGTGGGGAACTAAGAACAAGAAAATCAGCAGGGTATTTAACCTTCCCACACAAGACTTCAACATCTCTAACAATCCCAACTGTTGAAATAGTATCTCTATTAGCAAGCTTGATAGTAAGATCAATACCTTCCAATTCAACGGGTGCAATTTCATGCATAATTTCTTTATATAAGTCATAGGGTATTGCACTAGCACTAGCACCCATATCACATAAGCCATGATAACAATGATCTCCTATTTTAACAAAAATAACAGGCATGCCTACAACAGGTCTATGTATCTTAGCATCTAGTTTTGCAATATTAGCAGCTTCATAACAGAAATAAATAACATGCCCATTTATATCATCATCGAAGAGATCTTTAACCATAGCAATACTAGGTTCAACTTTCATTTGCTCAGGAGGTGTATAAGTACTAGTATTACTCTTACGAACAACAGTTGAAGCTTTAGCATGATCCTTCATTCTAACAGGAAAAGGTGGTTTCTCAACATAAGTAGTAGGAACAATAGGATCATTATAAATAATAGTCTTTTCTTCAATTGTAATAGGTGCAACTACTTTTACTTCAATGGGAGGATTATATTTAAACCACTTCTCCTTAGGCAGATCAACGTGAGTAGCAAAAGATTCATAGAAAGAAGCTACTATCTCAGAGTCAAGTCCATATTTAGTGCTAAATCCACGAAAAGCATCAGTATCCATAAAAGATTTAACACAATCAAACTTAGGTGTCATACCTGACTCCTTACCATCGTCGGAACCCCAATCTTCAGAGTTGTGTTTAATTCTTTCCAATAAGTCCCATTTGAATTCAATACTATTCATCATATAAGAACTAGCACAGGAAGTATCGAGCATTGTGCGATCACTGAGAGAAAGCCGAGCATAATTTTTTTGAATAATCATTTCTCTGGAGAGCTCATGATTGGGGCATGAATATAACATTGACTTAAGCCTCCCCCAAGCTTGAGTGATGCTTTCTCCTTCGCGAGGCCAGAAATTATATATGTAATTACAATCACGATGAACAAGATGCATAGGATAGAACTTCTGGTAAAATTCCAACTTCAATCGTTTATAATTCCAAGATCCCGTATCATCACATAGACTATACCATGTCAATGCATCTCCCTTCAAAGATAAAGGGAAGACCTTCCTTTTGAAAACATCATCGGGAATACCTGCAAGCTTAAATAATCCACAAACTTCATCCACAAAGATAAGGTGTAAATCGGGATGCAATGTTCCATCTCCTGCAAAAGGCTTAGCTAGCAGTTTCTCCATCATACCTGAAGGAATTTCAAAGTAAACATTTTCAGTAGGTTCAATAGGTTGAGGAGCAACTCTTTTCTCTACTGGTCGGGGCGAAGTTGCCCCGAATAAGCCCCTCAAAGGATTAGTTTCCATAGTAACAAGTAACAGAAAATTTAAGCACACTATATAAATGTTTCCTTACCAAGTTCCACTCACCAAAAGCGCTACACTCCCCGGCAACGGCGCCAGAAAAGAGTCTTGATGACCCACAAGTGTAGGGGATCTATCATAGTCCTTTTGATAAGTAAGAGTGTCGAACCGAATGAGGAGCAGAAGGAAATGATAAGCAGTTTTCAGTAAGGTTTTCTCTGCAAGCACTGAAATTGTAGGTGATACATAGTTTTGTGATAAGATAAATTGTAACTAGTAACAAGCAATGAATGTAAATAAGGCGCAGCAAGGTGGCCCAATCCTTTTTGTAGCAAAGGATAAGCCTCGACAATTTTTTATAATGAGAAAAGCGCTCCCGAGGACACATGGGAATTATCGCCAAGCTAGTTTTATCACGCTCATATGATTCGCGTTCGACACTTTGATAATTTGATATGTGGGTGGACCGGTGCTTGGGTACTGTTCTTACTTGGACAAGCATCCCACTTATGATTAACCCCTATTGCAAGCATCCACAACTACAAAAGAAGTATTAAGGTAAACCTAACCACAACATTAAACATATGGATCCAAATCAGCCCCTTACGAAGCAACGCATAAACTAGGGTTTAAGCTTCTGTCACACTAGCAACCCATCATCTACTTATTACTTCCCAATGCCTTCCTCTAGGCCGAAATAATGGTGAAGTATCATGTATTCGACGTTCACATAACACCACTAGAGGAAAGACAACATACATCTCATCAAAATATCGAACGAATACCAAATTAACGGTCACTTGCTACTGTCTGTAAGTACTACTTCTGTCATTAAGTCTCTATATATAGCTCAGCTCTTTGATGACCCACAAGTGCAGGGGATCTATCGTAGTCCTTTCGATAAGTAAGAGTGTCGAACCCAACGAGCAGCAGAAGGAAATGATAAGCGGTTTTCAGTAAGGTTTTCTCTGCAAGCACTGAAATTGTAGGTGATAGATAGTTTTGTGATAAGATAAATTGTAACGAGTAACAACCAATGAAAGTAAATAAGGTGCAGCAAGGTGGCCCAATCCTTTTGTAGCAAAGGATAAGCCTGGACAATTTCTTATAATGATAAAAGCGCTCCCGAGGACACATGGGAATTATCGTCAAGCTAGTTTCATCACGCTCATATGATTCGCGTTCGGTACTTTGATAATTTGATATGTGGGTGGACCGGTGCTTGGGTACTGTCCTTACTTGGACAAGCATCCCACTTATGATTAACCCCAATTTCAATCATCTGCAACTACAACAAAAGTATTAAGGTAAACCTAACCACAACATTAAACATATGGATCCAAATCAGCCCCTTACGAAGCAACGCATAAACTAGGGTTTAAGCTTCTATCACTCTAGCAACCCATCATCTACTTATTACTTCCCAATGCCTTCCTCTAGGCCCAAATAATGGTGAAGTGTTATGTAGTCGACGTTCACATAACACCACTAGAGGAAAGACAACATACATCTCATCAAAATATCGAACGAATACCAAATTCACATGACTACTAATAGCAAGACTTCACCCATGTCCTCAGGAACAAATGTAACTATTCACAAAGCATATTCATGTTCATAATCAGAGAAGTAATAATATGCATTAAGGATCTGAACATATGATCTTCCGCCAGTTAAACCAATAAGCATCAACTACAAGGAGTAATCAACACTACTAGCAACCCACAGGTACCAATTTGTGGTTTTGGATACAAGATTGGATATAAGAGATGAACTAGGGTTTGAGAGGAGATGGTGCTGGTGAAGATGTTGATGGAGATTGACCCTCTCCCAATGGGAGGATCGTTAGGGATGACGATGGTGATGATTTCCCCCTCCCGGAGGGAAGTTTCCCCGGCAGAATAGCTCTGCCGGAGCTCTAGATTGGTTCCGCCAAGGTTCCGCCTCGTGGCGGCAGAGTTTCGTCCCGTAAGCTTGCCCATGATTTTTTCCAGGGTAAAGGCCTTCATATAGCAGAGATGGACACAGTAGGGCCACCAGGGGGGCCAGGAGACAGGGGGCGCGCCTAGTAGGGGTGGGCGCGCCCCCACCCTCCTGGCCAGGGTGTGGGGCCCCTGAGGTGTTTCTTCAGCTCAATAACTCTTATTAATTCCAAAAATAAGTTTCGTGGAGTTTCAGGTCTTTTGGAGCAGTGCGGAATAGGTTTCCAATGTTTGCTCCTTTTCCAGCCAGAATTCCAGCTGTCGGCATTCCTCCTCTTCATGGCAAACCTTATAAAATAAGAGAGAATAGCCATAAGTATTGATATATAATGTGTAATAATAGCCCATAATGCAATAAATATTGATATAAAAGCGTGATACAAGATGGACGATCAACTCCCCCAAGCTTAGACCTCGCTTGTCCTCAAGCGGAAGCCGAAATCGAAAAATTGCTACGATCGTTACATTTCATGCCAAAGAAACCGAGGACAACTTGCTACAATCATTGGTAATAAATCAAAACAAAGATACAATACTCTTTCCTTACAACTTCAAGTGAGTGTTACTGTCTTGTGCTTACTAGTAGAACGCCCGTGCGTTTCTACTTGCTATAATACATATAAATAAATCATATGAATGATTAAACTTGTCTCCAAGTTATAAGATTATTTCTACCTCATATGTCCAGGCGTGTTTGCACATCAAACGGGTGCGAGTGAGCTCCCTAAAATTCAATAGTCTCGGTAGTCTCCCCAAAATACAGCCCATTAGTTAGAAATGTGGTTGTCTGGACTATCCGTCATGTTATGTCCAACTCGTGGTCCCAACACAAAAACCCCACCCCACACGCACCCTTCTCTTGTTCTATGAATCCTCCCCTTCCTGCTCGGTTTCCTGTCGCAGCGAGACATATCTCGCTGGAGCCCCTGCCTTTGAAACTATACAGATGCTGACCTCACCCTCACCACAACGTACTTCCCCACGGACCGACAAGGAGTCCCCCGCCAACAGCCCCGCTCC
>NC_057795.1:30106591-30111456 GCF_018294505.1 Triticum aestivum | reverse complement strand
ACCCCCCATCCAGGGGAAGAAGTCGTGTGCCACACATGACACCCCCGAGCCAAGTAGTTAGATCCAATGTCTCCTGAGCCGTTATCACATTGTAACATATAGTCGAATGTCATGCGTTAACACAAAACAAAAATATGATGTCCGTTGTTTGGCATGCAACTGATATGTCACAATGTTCGTTATTAACTCTTGAAGCAACCAACCAAGGCATTACCTTTTTATCCTAACCAAAAAATTATATAACTTGATAAAAAATATAAACTGCTAGCTCATGCAATTTTTTGCAAAGCCATCTATAATAAAATCCAATTTGCCTCATTTTCTGAAGTAGGGAAATTATTTCGCTCCGACAACTGTAAGTGAACAGACCAACCCCAACCCTCGCCCCGCTCACTCTCAACCCTCTAAAGTAGGAAATGTCGGTGTTTTGCAACAAGGGCGAAAACAATTCTTTGAAAATATTACTGACTCTTTGGCACCACATATAGTCTCATGCATGGTTACAATTTATAATTTCAGTTGTAGCAATAACTTAGAATCACAATGTATAGTAACCGAAACAACATCAACCAACACACCCAAACTTCTATAGTTCTTCAACACTTTTTTGAATGGATGCTTTTGATGGTGTTGTATATGTAATCAGTGAAACCATGAGTCAATAACGTTTAAGATGATGATGCACTCGATAGCAGTTGCATTCCAAAAGGGCCCGATCACAGGTCGTGGTCAATTAAAAGAAATAGAATTATCCTGCTGTCAATGTTGCTGGAAGATCAAAATTTGCATGTACACAGAGTATATATATATAAGTGAAGTTTTGGCATCTCAAAGACCCTTACTGCTTTTAAGTTAGCCTTGCATGTCTCAAATCTTATAGTGTTTTCCTTCATGGTAAGCGATAATCACACACACGATTAAACCAACATTTATAACATATAATTATAGTACACTTGTATGGAAAAGATCTTTTGCCGGATGCCTTGTCTTCAAGATATTGAAAATCCACCCTCTTAATCTCGACCACATTCTTCAAAGCGTGCCGGCTGCTCGGGCGTATTTCTCCATGATTACTGTTTTAAATAGAGAAAAACTAAGATGCTGAGAAAAAAACACAATTTTCTGATCCACCAGAAGCGCTTTCAAACATCCGGAAAGATTTGATTCTAGAAGGTACGTCATAAAAACATAAAGTAAAATAATGTCCATATGGGGTAGAACTAAAATGCTTAATGATACCAATGAATGAATTCAGAAATGTTAGCTGCAAGATGCTACCTAAAAGACAGAAAAAACCTGTTCAGATAGTTCGAGTGTACAATTCCTGGAGTAGGCAAGGAGCTAACCCCAGGTTTCTGCTCAAACTCTCATACCATGTATAGTGGGACATGGCTTTCGAAAACCAAAATTCTCCATTCTAATCCTGAGTACATTCTGCTTCCAAAATATTATTGGTTACACGGACAGGGAGATGCTTCTGGTTGGGGAACTTAAGTGCATATCCAATGGCTGGGAAGAAAGGGCCAAAAATAAAACAAGTCATATATTTCTTTGAAACGCCTATGTCTCTGCACAAAGAAATAGATTCAATTTATTTCACTTATTACATCACAATGAAAAGAACATGAGTCCAAAATAGTGAAATAGCATAGAGAAGTATTGCAATAAAAACATATGAGCGGTCACTGTAAGCCACATTGATCCGATGAATGGCATACAAAATATAAATCAAATATTATTGAAGGGGAGATTGTTGACCTGGTAGCAATGGTATATTCCTAGCAGAACCATGAGACTACAAAAAATCCTAATGTACTGATCCTTGCCAGTTTCTTCAATAAGATAAATGGCTTTCTCGACCAGTAATCTTCTCCTTCAGAATGTACCTAGGCACGTAAAGATATAAAATTACCGATGAAATATCAGCAGCACAAACTGAACCGAATCAAATGCAGTTTTGGCTAAAGACTTTGCTGATAATAAACTGCTATCAAACAAATGGCCTTTTGGACCAACATAGGAAAGCAACATAGGTTTCTCAATTTGGAATAGAATAGCTCTTCATAAATCTAACAAACTAAACAAAATCAGAAGACCGAGAGAGCTATCGGGGCTCACCAAAGACATGGAGGCGATCAACACCCAATGGCCATATGCAAAGCCAGTGTAGCGAGGATAATGTAAACAATATGTAGACATAGAATCTGTGGCTTGAGCAAGAAAATAAAAAACACTATCAAAAGGGGGAAACAAAAACCTTAGAGGGAAAGGTAGGTTCTCCAAGAAAATGGAGGCGACGTTGATGAAATCTCCGTCACTGCATGCGAACCTGAAGCAAAGTAAAAACAAATGTGCATCAAGATATATTAACATGTTACTTGGGATTTGCTTCATCCTTCGGACCCAACACTTGAATTTGTAACCTTCAGGGGTGAGCAATTTATGAAAGCATTTCTCTCTCTAATTTATCAAATTCTCCTTTCTTATAATTGGAGAATCTGTATATTCGAAAAATTGGAGAAGGGTTGGCCTGCTCAAACCTGACATGATGTGTGTGGAGAGAGAGAGAGAACCGTATCTCAGCACCAACACGATGATGGGGGAAGCCTTCTTCTAGAACCACCAATCTATTTTTTTCCTAACATATGCTTTTATGGCAGCTCTATCCAGTGGCCTGATTAATCGAAGGTTCATTACCTATTAAACCATATCAGTAGAAAATAAGTTAGTATTCATGGCATGTACCATGTAGAGAAATCATATCGATAGTTACGCTGAAAATATATTTTACAAAAGTTACCTCGGCACTGATTACTTCCTTGGAAAGCATTCAACAACCTGTAAACAAACTGAGCATTATAATATGTCAAAATAAAAATGTTGAGAAAGTAATTCAATCCAGCAACAGAACATTCTATATTAGGACAAAAATACAAAAGAAAACCACAATTTCCAAAAGGGCATTTTGCATATCAATTTATCAAATAGAAAAGGCGTATCAATGCATCACATTAAAATCCTTTCAGAAAATCAGGTGTCAAACACGGAGAAATCAACACCACAAATTTGTACCAAATCAAGTGTCAAACACGGAGAAAGATGCCACAAGATGCACACTCAAAATATAGCATGGAACTAACTAATAGGTGGAGAATACCTACATGACACCATTGATAACATGGGAACACAACAAAATTATTCACGATGTTAAATAGATGGATGATATTACATATATTGACAATATCTCTTAGATGCAACAGATCCAATGATTACTTTAGAGTGCATTCCAACCATGATTTCAAACAAGGCACAGCGAAACCAGACACCTTGCTATCCCAACTGGCCTACGCCTACTCTGTACTCACCACCATCTTCCTCATATCATGTAGAAAAACTACTACTCACGAAAAAAAGGATTGTTCACTATGCTATGGAGTATTTTTTTTACATGAGAAACCGGCAGTAAACATAATGGAGAACCCGGAAGGTTCATTAGCACATATATGACTAATGAGTACAAAGTTAGCGGCAATTGTCAGATCATCGCTCCTGCTTCATACTTTTCTGACAGTCCAACAACAAGGTAGAAACTGAAATTAGGATTGTGGGGTTAAGATCATTGATCTTCTTGATAGCCTTCCGAGCATTTCCCTGAATTGCCCAATTGCTTCACCTCCATCCGGTTGGTGATGGTCCACCAGGTAAATGTCAACTGCAAACATAACTGCATGAATCACACTTCAGTGAGAGTCCAGTGCCTAAATCTCAAGTACTATTCCAGGAATATTGTAGGAGTAAGACCGGCCTGATTTAAACATGTTAGCATACAGTATGCTGGGTCCCGAAATTGATAAAGAACCTGCTGGCGGCGTAGACGAATCCCAACGTGATGAGGAAATTCATGGCAAGGTGGTTCATGTCCTGCTTGCAGATCTTGAAATGATGATTTTCTAACACATGTACTATTCACTATATAAGTTCATGATTTTTTGTGTGCAAACCACATCAAAACAGGATTCATCATGAAAATTTACAAAGTCACTATACAAACTACAATATTAGCAATTTGAAGGAATACTACAATATAAAACCTTTGTGAGAATAAAAGCATTGCTACATTCTGAAGCTGGTCCAAAGGTAACAAATGAGATTTCCATACCAATGATGAGTGAACTCTTAATAAATTGAATACTTAAAAAACACTTAATAAATTGAGATGCTTTATATGCATCATCTCAAATTGCTTTGCATGGTTCTTCAAATAAAATCTCATAGCTGCACATAACAGAACATTGGGGCATGAAATAAATCTGAACAAAATGAAGAAGAAGTACAGCAAAAGCTAGCCTACTGAATTGGTGAGTAATGATAACCTGATAATATCATGTAGTATAGCTTTTCCATCACACACAAGAGGACTGGACGATTGTTGCCTTAGGAGCCAGCCATTACCTATTGATGAATATAAGCTAGCTCTGATTTGCAGCCTGGTGTGATACAAATTCGGCCACCATAGGGGAATCTTATGAATAGAGACAGCCAAGGCGCCATATTCATCATCATCTGCTACCACCATGGCCCTGTCAAACTGTGGCGTCGAGCTTGCAGGCAGAGTGGCGAATGGCCACAGTGGAGCCCTCCTCCAGTAACAGGAATGACACAAGCAACAACTCTCTGAACACATTTGTGAATGATGCAAAATATATCACACTAAACTTCTTCTAAACTTCAGTAGTAAGAACAAATGTGTTTGGAGAGTTGTTGCCTGTGTCGTTCCTCTTCCTGGAACGATAGAAACAAGTACTGTGTGAAGACATTCATAAATTACGGAAAATATATCACGCTGATTTCCTTCCAACACCCCC
>NC_057795.1:30087791-30106330 GCF_018294505.1 Triticum aestivum | reverse complement strand
CAAGCAATCACATCATATATGGGGCTATGGGAGAAAAGGAGAACATGTTTTCTCAAGGGCTTTCTCAACTTCTAGTATTTAGAACATTCATACAAATTTCTAGTAGTTACAAAGTTCATAGAAATTTCCAGTATTTACAAAATTCCAATTGCATCAAATCCATCCACATAAGAGAGAAGAACGCACCATGCTTCTCTGGATACTGTTCTTCGGGGACGTAGAGGATAGTAGCAGGAGGAGGGTAGGCGACCGATGGCGTTGACCACCACTCCTTGGCCGCGACCACCGCATCGGACCGCTCTGGCTGGGCTCCGCTTCATGTTCAATGTCATACTACAGCAGTGGGCACACACAGGCAGGCCACATAGGATGGGATGCGACGACGACGGCGACGGGCTTGAGCAGGAGGACAGAGATAGCGCGAGGAGGAAGAGGCCATCGGGGCCTCGCCGGGGAGGCACCCCGTCGGCCTGAGGTGGTGAGCCAGAATGCGTGGCTCGCGAGGAAGGGCCGTCCATGACCTACGCGTGTTGGACATCAGCGGCCCATGCGACGGCAATCTCAAATTTCATGGATCAGATGATGGTGAACCTTGATCTACACGGATCCGGCTACTGCTACCTCGATCTGGCAAAACCCTGCCCTCCAGTTTTGGACCACCACAACTCATCCTTCTCCTCCGCCCAGCGCGGTGGCGCCACTGCCCCAGCCGCTC
The DNA here is from genome assembly GCF_018294505.1 of Triticum aestivum. Classification (NCBI taxonomy): domain Eukaryota; kingdom Viridiplantae; phylum Streptophyta; class Magnoliopsida; order Poales; family Poaceae; genus Triticum; species Triticum aestivum. The sequence goes on along the minus strand of NC_057795.1, from coordinate 30,105,615 downwards.
CACCAACTAAGAGACACGGCAACCCGCTCCCATCCTCCCTGCCCGGAACACAAGTCGCGGAGGGGCATCGAGGGTAAGAAACTCTAGAGGCGGTCGGACATGGAGGTGGGGGTTTGGAGTGCTGTTGCATGAGGGAGTAGGGAGGTGGAGCTGCTCCTGTGGTCGCGCCCGAAGAAGAGGTCGGGCCGATGGAGCGGTAGGGGCGGCGGCGAAGCGGGAGATGGGGGCGGAGCGGCAGATGGGGGAGGCGGCGGAGAGAGGGAAAGAGAGAGGTCGCATATGGAAAGAGAGGAGGGGCGTCGTACGGGTTTTTCTTCGGTGGAGGGGTGGTGCGAAAAAAATCTACGAAGGTTAACCTACGAAAAAAAACCGTACGAAAATGGTGGGATGAAAATTGACCGGCAGAGACTACCAACTGCTGCATTAGGAGTAGAGATTCGGTTTCCCTTAAATATTACTCGAGGTTATAGTAATTAATGTAATTAATGAGTTATGCATGCGTGCGCAGCTTCCACTATATTCTGCTAGAGATTAAGCTTGAGCAGGGACTAGTAAACGTCTTAGACTCGAGACGAAAAAATCCGAAGGAGTACGCGACCATGACTAAAATGCTCGACAAGTAAGTTGAATGGATCATTATCGCACCATATCGGCAACTTTGTTCATTTCATGATATCAAGTAATTGTTTTCTTTGTCTCGCAGGGTTTGGAAAGTATTCACCGCACAAGTTCCGGGACTGCCGCGGGATCTGCGATGGAAATACCCGGAAGTAAGTACTACTAGCTAGCTAGTTCCGTGCATCTCCCGTTGATTCTAGCTACTTTCATCAATGCCATTTATAATGCTTCATTATCAGTTTGATTGACCTCTATTTCTCATAAAGTGCTTGTGGTAGGAAGCCGGGAATAATTACTGTGGATACTACGTCTGCGAGTTCATCTACAATGCGACGACCAAGAATAGGCGGGGCTACTCTAAAAGACAATATGAAGTGCGTAAGCAAACATATTCACATGTTTATTTTATTACCGTCATTTCTGTTGAGTTTCATTCATATATATATGTATTGACCCCCTTATTCAAATTAGATGTGGCAGATGCGGGATGAACTCCTACCACAAGATCGCATGCGAGCAATTCAAGAGGAATTGGCTGGATTCTTTCTTGACCACACCATCAATAAAGCCGGAGAATACCATGCATGTGGAAGTTGAGTTCATATGTTAGGGTATTGTAAGAGATCTTACACATTGTATATATATATGTAGCCAGTAGCGTCGATAAGATATACGAAAACTTGTTGTTCGACCAATCTCTCGGAGAAGGAGAGGTCAATCACTTCTCTCTGTATTTGTTCATAACGATCTTTTGTACTTAATAGTTTCCTTCATTTGCTTACTAGCTAGCTAGCGTGTCGAGTCTTCTCTATACGTATAGTACGTATCGTCGACCAAGCACGGAGATAAGAGAGGACACTTCTCCCTATTATAGGTAGCTAACACAATATATGAAACCCCTAAATTAACCCAACAAAACCCCCAACCGCCCCCCCTTTTAGAAAAAAAATATAAAAACCCCAGCCCCTGAACTGCTGATGCGTGGAAGCCTTTTGGTCCCGGTTGGTGGCACCAACCGGGACAAAAGGTCCCCTGCCTGGGCAAGCGGCAGCAACCACATGGAGCCCCATCTTTCCTGGTTCCTGGGCAAACCGGGACTAAAGGTACAGGGCTTTAGTACCGACCCTTTAGTCCCGGTTCGGGAACCGGGACAAATGACCCTCACGAATCGGGATAAATGGCCCTCACGAACCGGGACAAATGGCCTGTTTTCTACTAGTGCTAGCAAAGGGGTTAGGCAGGGGGGTCCTGTACCCTCCTCCTTTTTAATCTTGTACCTGATGTTTGCACTAGAATTCTAAAGCTGCTGATAATAACTTGATTGATGGGGTATTCCCTCCTTCAAATCCAGCTGCGGTTATTAGCATGCATGCAGTATGCTGATGATACCCTCCTCTTTTTAGATAACAGTCTAGAACATGCTAGGACCCTAAAAGGGCTATTATTCTGTTTTGAGGACCTTTCTGGGATGAGGATTAACTTTCAAAAATATGACCTGGTTCCTATCAACATTTACAGGAATGAGGCCCTTGTTTTTGCCTAGACTCTCGGATGCAAACTTAGCTATTTCCCTATTAAGTATATGGGTGCTCCCCTCCATTACAACAAGATTAGGAAGTAAGACCTTCAACCCACTACAGATAAAATTATTAAGAGGGATGCTGGATGGAGAGGGAGGCTTCTCTCTTTTGACAAGACTCATTCTAGTTCAAGCATGTCTTGATATTAGTCCTTCTTACCTTATGGTATTTCTTAAATTCCCTAAATGGGCCATTAAGCTCATTAACTCACAATCGGCTCACTGTTTTCAGGATGACTATGAAGGGCATCAAAAATATCATTTAGTTGCATGTGTGTCTCTCACTATTAAAAAATATTTTGGGGGCTTTGGTATTACTGATATTGGTGGTATGAACATTTGACTTTTAGCCTCTTCGGTGAGTAGATACTATAATGTTGAGGGTAAGATTTGGAAAAATATTATTGATTCTAAATATAACCTCCAGAGTCCTAATATTTTTGCTTGCTTCACTTCTGGGGCTTCACCCTTTTGGAAGGGTGTACTTTGAGCATCTCATCCTACAAAAGTTGGTTTCTCCTGGAGCATAGGTAATAGCAAAAGGGTTAGATTCTGGGAGGACCATTGGTTTGGCAATGCTACCTTAGCTACCCAATATTAGGATATTTACATTCTAACCAATGAGCACAATTTCACTATTGACACAGTCAGGGATGGTAATAAGCTTAAGCTCACTTTCAGGACGTGTTTCACTCAATAACTACTGAACTTGTGGTTTGAGCTTCTGGAAATTGCTAACTTCATTCGTCTTTCTGTTGTAGATGACTCCCTGGTTTGGAATCTGAAATCCAAAGGGGTGTACACTATGAAGTCTTTCTACAAGTTTGGTAGTTTTAGAGGTGTGTTACCTATGAACACCCTTGCTGCTTGGTCTATTAAAACCCCTCCTAGGATTCAAATCTTCCCCTGGCTTCTAGCTAATAATAAACTGCATGCCAGGGATAACCTAAGTAAGAGACAATCAGTCCCTGATTCGACCTAGTGTTATGCTCTGAAATGGAATCTTGCTATCATTTGTTCTTTGGTTGTGTTGTTACTGCTGAATTCTGGAGAGCTATTGCTAGGCTGACTGGATTTGGAGGAGACATTAGTATGATGTCATTCTCTTCTTGTTGGTCTAGAGGAGTTGGCTTTGCTGCTATCAATGTTATTCATGGAGCTGGCCTGTGAGCTATATGGAAAACTCGTAATGACATGGTTTTCTTTTGTTGTTTGGTCCGGTATGCAGGCTATGTGGCGCAAAACTGCATGGAATCTATCTCCTTGTGGACGTGTCAAGGAACTTCTGGAAAGATGTTCACAGGAACTGGAGCAGCTAGCACGAAGCCCCCGCACTCCTGATGTGGCCAGATCCGAGCTGAAGTGGGAAGGCGTGTTCTAAAGTCCATCCAAATGTTGGGAAAAAGCTCATCGTCTTTTCAGCATGCTTAGATGCTAGTTATCACCAATGAAATGAATTTGTAGCTCCTTGAACTTGTTTAAATTGAGCCATGCGGCTTTGTTTGTTGTTGCCAATAATTTTAGTTTTGTTATGTATGTGTGTTTTGTGGCTGAGGCAGCATGTTGCTGGCTTCCGAGTGCTTGCCCATAAGACTAAGATTATGTGCTTCATTTTCGTTGCAAAAAATGGATGATGCAAATCCTAGTCGCTGCCTTCATTTTCCGCTATGCTCCTGAGGGGATAAGGACTCTGTTTTGTTTTTTAGTGGTACACCACAACATGTGACGAAGAGTTCAGAGGTCACCACACATTATTTTGAGATGTATAAGTCTACAACGTAAGCATCCCCCAGTCTCTCATGATGTTACGCCACAAGCCTCCATAAGCCCCGCCGCATCACAAAGTCTCAATTCATTGGAGCTTGGTAACTTCAAGGATAATAGATTTGTCAGACTGCATGCTGAGTAGTTCTAGTTTTGCTATGTTGAAACTTATTATTTTTAGGTTGTGGTGCTCTCGGATTTTCATCCCACAATGTGTGTTTCAGTTGCAATCACATGTGGTGGCGATTTTTATTAGTGTGTTGAACTCGCTCTCCCCTTGTTTTATTTTCATCATGTTTTATAATGGAAAGTGCCTGAGCCCGGTTGAAAAAAATACATTTACATCTATCAATCAAATACAAATGGATAAGAAAACCGAGATCTTTAATCTCAACCATGAACCTTCGAGTAAGCACATAAAATGCACCTTGCTACCCCAGTAGCAAAGGCAGCAATCTGACAAGCTTTGGCTGCCGCCATAGCCATACCTAACACAATCTGACAAGCTTTGGCTGCCATGTACACTAGGTCTATATGCGAAAGGACTCTTTCACGACCGACCGTGGAGACGCGCGATTCGCTTGGCGCAGCCATAAGCAGCTTCCGACACGATGTATCTCTTTCCAAATCAATCATAATCATCGTTTCCATGTATTCAAATAATGGCCCCACTATTTCATTGACCATGCAACTAACCCATACGTTCATATGTACATGACTTGAACTCAAGACCTCTTGGTCGAAGGATAACCACACTAACCAACTGGGACACCCTAATGCTTGCAAATATTAACTTCTTTTTTTGTTTTCTTCTACTTCAGTTCGTGGCTGGGCCGGCCCATTGTTGAAGCTATCATTTCATCATTATTTCTTTTTTGTTATTTCTATTTGTATTTTTTCTATTTTTTGTTTCCTTTTTCAGAAAAGGCTCATGCTTATAAAATTTTGTTCAAAATTTAAAAATGTTAGTGTTTTAAACTTTTGTTCATAAAGTACAAATATTCACATTTAAAAAATAATGTACAGATATGTCAAAAAAGTCTTTGTTTAAATAGAAAAATGCTTACATCAATAAATTTAAATTTTTGAACATCTATTAAATAGAAAAGTTGTTTATTTATTGTTCAATTAAAAAATGTTCGTATATTACTCATTTTAAAACCTGTTTCCAAATTTGTAATATTTCTGGAAAACCAAAAAATTTATTGTTTTCAAATATTTTATATAAATTATAAAAAATTCTGGAATTTTGTAAAATGTTCCCATTTACAATATTTCTTAGTATATTTAATAAATGTTTGTGTTGAAATATTTTGATTGATTTTTAAAAAAGTATGTGGTTGGCAATTAGTGTACAACATCAATATTTTGGAATTTATTAACAATTTTGAAAAACATGTTCATGTTTATATAATTTTCACACACAATTTAAAATTACAAAATTGTTCACAAATTTTAAGAAATAATTCGTATATGAAAAGATGTTCATGTTGATTGATATTGATAGAAATTACAACTAAGAAAAGCCTTGCCCCACGGGCACACCTGAACCCCCACCTTTGAACATGATGTGCTTCTTGACATGCTCACATCAAGTTTTACCAACATGTGGGCATGCTCATGGAAGGCCTTCATGAAAAATCTGAAAGAATTCGGACACCAAACACACGTTGCGTCACGTTCGGCTGGTGTTTTTGGGTTTTTTCACCAGGAAAATTCTAAAAAGATGCATAAAATTCCATAACTCAATGAAATTTATGATGTATGCTTTGCATGGGAAGGCTAGTGTGTGGGAAAAATTTGGGTCCATTTTATTGATATGAAAAAAATTGCATACAGACTTGCCCTACCGGACTACCCGAACCACCACCTTTGAACATGGTGTGATACTTGCCATGCATGAAATGACACTAAATTTTGCCAGCATGTGGGCATGCTCATGGAAGGCCTCCATGCAAAATTTGAAGGAATTCGGACATCGAACACATGTTGTGTCACCTTCGGCTTTTGTTTTTAGGTTTTTTCACCGGGAAAATCCTAGAAAATTCATAAAACGTTAGACCTCAATGAAACTTATCATGTATTCTATTAATGGTGATGCTAATGCGAGGAAAAAATTTGGTCTATTTTATTGTTGTGAAAAAAGCGCATCTAGACTTACCCTACCAGCCTACCCGAACCACCACCTTTGAACAGGTGTGCTTCTTGCCATGCATGAAATGACACCAAGTTTTGTCAGCATGTGGGCATGCTCATGGCAGACCTCCGTGAAAAGTTTGAAGGAATTCAAACACCGAACATGTTCGTCTAGTGTTTTAGTTTTTTTCATGAGGAAAACCTTAGGAAATGCGTAAAATGTCATAACTCTATGGAACTTATCATGTATGCTAGGCATGGTGATGCTAGTGCGAGCAAATTTTTTGGGTCTATTTTATTGTTATGAAAAAATGTGCATCTAGACTTGTCCTACCAGCCTACCCGAACCACCACCTCTGAACATTGTGTGCTTCTTGCCATGCATGAAATGACATCACATTTTGTCAGCATGTGCTCATTCTCATGGTAGACCTCCATGGAAAACTTTAAGGAATTCAGACACCTATCGCAAGTTGCGTCACATTCAGATAGTGTTTTAGGGGTTTTTCACATGGAAAACTATAGAAAATGTATAAAATGTTAGAACTCAATAAAATTTATCATGGATGCATATCATCATCGAAGAAATCTTTAACCATAGCAATACTAGGTTCAACTTTATTTTGCTCAGGAGGTGTATAAGTACTAGTATTATTCTTACGAACAACACTTGAAGCTTTAGCATGATCCTTCATTCTAACAGGAAAAGGTGGTTTCTCAACATAAGTAGTAGGAACAATAGGATCATTATAAGTAATAGTCTTTTCTTCAACTGTAATAGGTGCAACTACTTTTACTCCAATGGGACGATTATATTTAAACCACTTCTCCTTAGGGGGATCAACGTGAGTAGCAAAAGATTCACAGAAAGAAGCTACTATCTCAGAGTCAAGTCCATATTTAGTGCTAAATCCACGAAAAGCATCGGTATCCATAAAAGATTTAACACAATCAAAATTAGGTGTCATACCTAACTCCTTACCATCGTCGGAACCCCAATCTTCAGAGTTGCTTTAATTCTTTCCAATAAGTCCCATTTGAATTCAATAGTATTCAGCATAAAAGAACCAGCACAGTAAGTATCGAGCATTGTGCGATGCGATCACTGAGAGAAAGCCGAGCATAAATTTTTTGAATATTCGTTTCTCTGGAGAGCTCATGATTGGGGCATGAATATAACATTGACTTAAGACTCCCCCAAGCTTGAGCGATGCTTTCTCCTTCACGAGGCCAGAAATTATATATGTAATTACGATCACGATGAACAAGATGCATAGGATAGAACTTCTGGTGAAATTCCAACTTCAATCGTTTATAATTCCAATATCCCGTATCATCATATAGCCTATACCATGTCAATGCATCTCCCTTCAAAGATAAAGGGAAGACCTTCCTTTTGACAACATCATCGGGAATACCTGCAAGCTTAAATAATCCACAAACTTCATCCACAAAGATAAGGTGTAAATCGGGATGTAATGTTCCATCTCCTGCAAAAGGATTAGCTAGCAGTTTCTCCATCATACCCGAAGGAATTTCAAAGTAAACATTTTTAGTAGGTTCAGTAGGTTGAGGAGCAACTCTTTGCTCTACTGGTCAGGGCGAAGTTGCCCCGAACAAGCCCCTCAAAGGATTAGTTTCCATAGTAACAAGTAACAGAAAATTTCAGCACATTATATAGATGTTTCCTTACCAAGTTCCACTCACCAAAGGTGCTACACTCCCGGCAACGGCGCCAGAAAAGAGTCTTGATGACCCACAAGTGTAGGGTATCTATCGTAGTCCTTTCGATAAGTAAGAGTGTCGAACCCAACGAGGAGCAGAAGGAAATGATAATCGGTTTTCAGTAAGGTTTTCTCTGCAACCACTGAAATTGTAGGTGATAGATAGTTTTGTGATAAGATAAATTGTAACGAGTAACAAGAAATGAAAGTAAATAAGGTGCAGCAGGGTGGACCAATCCTTTTTGTAGCAAAGGATAAGCCAGGACAATTTCTTATAATGAGAAAAGCGCTCCTGAGGACACATGGGAATTATCGTCAAGCTAGTTTCATCACGCTCATATGATTCGTGTTCGGTACTTTGATAATTTGATATGTGGGTGGACCGGTGCTTGGGTACTGTCCTTACTTGGACAAGCATCCCACTTATGATTAACCCCTATTGCAAGCATCCGCAACAACAAAAGAAGTATTAAGGTAAAGCTAACCACATCATTAAACATATGGATCAAAATCAGCCCCTTACGAAGCAACACATAAACTAGGGTTTAAGCTTCTGTCACTCTAGAAACCCATTATCTACTTATTACTTCCCAATGCCTTCCTCTAGGCCAAAATAATGGTGAAGTATCATGTAGTCGACGTTCACATAACACCACTAGAGGAAAGACAACACACACCTCATCAAAATATCGAACGAATACCAAATTAAGATGACTACTAATAGCAAGGCTTCATCCATGTCCTTAGGAACAAACGTAACTACTCACAAAGCATATTAATGTTCATAGTTACAGGAGTAATAATATGCATTAAGGATCTGAACATATGATCTTCCACCAAGTAAACCAATAAGCATCAACTACAAGGAGTATTCAACACTACTAGCAACCTACGGGTACCAATTTGTGGTTTTGGATACAAGATTGGATACAAGAGATGAACTAGGGTTTGAGAGGAGATGGTGCTGGTGAAGATGTTGATGGAGACTGACCCTCTCCCGATGGAAGGATCGTTGGTGATGACGATGGTGATGATTTCCCCCTCCCGAAGGGAAGTTTCCCCGGCAGAACAGCTCTGCCGGAGCTCTAGATTGGTTCCGCCAAGGTTCCGCCTCGTGGCGGCGGAATTTCGTCCCGTAAGCTTGCCCACGATTTTTTCCATGGTAAAAGCCTTCATATAGCAGAAGATGGACACCGGAGGGCCACCAGGGGGCCCAGGAGACACGGGGCGCGCCCAGTAGGGGTGGGTGCGCCCCCCACCCTCCTGGCCAGGGTGTGGGCTCCCTGAGGTGTTTCTTTAGCTCAATAATTCTTATTAATTCCAAGAATAAGTTTCGTGGAGTTTCAGGTCTTTTGGAGCAGTGCAGAATAGGTTTCCAATGTTTGCTCCTTTTCCAGCCAGAATTCCAGTTGCCAGTAAACCTTATAAAATAAGAGAGAATAACCATAAGTATTGATATATAATGTGCAATAACAGCCCATAATGCAATAAATATTGATATAAAAGCATGATGCAAAATGGACATATCACTCTTTCATTGCATGTATTTATAATTATCCTCACTATATTATGCAGATTGAAGATCGTCGAATGCAGAAAAGCTGAAATGTATGATATTGGGTTCATTTACACAAATCTCATAGATGAATATACGGTTACATTTCATGCCAAAGAAACCGAGGACAACTTGCTACGATCGTTGGTAATAAATCCAAACAAAGACACAATACTCTTTCCTTACAGCTTCAAGTGGGTGTTACTGTCTTGTGCATATTCGGTTTCCCTTAATTATTACTCGAGGTTATCGTAATTAATGTAATTCATGAGTTATGCATGCATGCGTAGCTTCCACTATATTCCTCTAGAGATTAAGCTTGAGTAGGGACTTGTAAACGTCTTAGACTCGAGACAAAAAAATCCGAAGGAGTATGTGACCATGACTAAAATGCTCGACAAGTAAGTTGAATCGATCATTATCGCACCATATCGGCAAATTTGTTCATTTCATGATATCAAGTAATTGTTTTCTTTGTCTCGCAGGGTTTGGAAAGTATTCACCGCACAAGTTCCAGGCCTGCCGCGGGATCTGCGATGGAAATACCCGGAAGTAAGTACTACTAGCTAGCTAGTTTTGCGCATCTCCCGTTGATTCTAGCTACTTTCATCAATGCCATTTATATTGCTTCATTAACAGTTTGATTGACCTCTATTTCTCGTAAAGTGCTTGTGGCAGGAAGCCGGGAATAATTACTATGGATACTACGTCTGCGAGTTCATCTACAACGCGACGACCAAGAATAGGCGGGGCTACTCTAAAAGACAATATGAAGTGCGTAAGCAAAAATATTCACAAGTTTATTTTATTACCGTCATTTATGTTGAGTTTCATTCATATATATGTATTGACCCCCTTATTCAAATTAGATGTGGCAGATGCGGGATGAACTCCTACCACAAGATCGTATACGAGCAATTCAAGAGGAATTGGCTGGATTCTTTCTTGACCACACCATCAATAAAGACGGAGAATACCATGCATGTGGAAGTTGAGTTCATATGTTAGGGTATTGTAAGAGATCTTACACATTGTATATATATATATATATATATATATATATATATGTAGCCAGTAGCGTCGATAAGATATACGAAAACTTGTTGTTCGACCAATCTCTCGGAGAAGGAGAGGTTGATCACTTCTCTCTGTATATGTTCATAACGATCTTTTGTACTTAATAGTTTTCTTCATTTTCTTACTAGCTAGCTAGCGTGTCGAGTCCTCTCTATATGTATAGTACGTAGCGTCGACCAAGCACGGAGATAAGAGAGGACACTTCTCCCTATTATAGGTAGCTAACACAATATATGAAACCCCTAAATTAACCCTACAAAACCCCCACCCCCCCCTTAGAAAAATAAAATAAAAACTCCAGCTCCTGAACTGCTGACGCGTGGAAGCCTTTTGGTCCCGGTTGGTGGCACCAACCGGGACAAAAGGTCCCCTGCCTGGGCAAGCGGCAGTGGCCACGTGGAGCCCCATCTGTCCAGGTTCCTGGGCGAACCGGGACTAAAGGTACAGGGCTTTAGTACCGACCCTTTAGTCTCGGTTCGGGAACCGGGACAAATGGCCCTCACAAATCGGGACAAATGGCCCTCACGAACCGGGATGAATGGCCTGTTTTCTACTAGTGCTAGCAAAGGGGTTAGGCAGGGGGGGGGTCCTGTACCCTCCTCCTTTTTAATCTTGTACATGATGTTTGCACTAGAATTTGAAAGCTGCTCATAATAACTTGATTGATGGGGTATTCCCCCCTTCAAATCCAGCTGGGGTTATTAGCATGCATGCAGTATGCTGATGATACCCTCCTCTTTTTAGATAACAGTCTAGAACATGCTAGGACCCTAAAAGGGCTATTATTCTGTTTTGAGGACCTTTCTGGGATGAGGATTAACTTTCAAAAATATGACCTGGTTCCTATCAACATTAACAGGAATGAGGCCCTTGTTTTTGCCTAGACTCTCGGATGCAAACTTAGCTCTTTACCTATTAAGTATATGGGTGCTCCCCTCCATTACAACAAGATTAGGAAGTAAGACCTTCAACCCACTACAGATAAAATTATTAAGAGGGATGCTGGATGGAGAGGGAGGCTTCTCTCTTTTGACAAGACTCATTCTAATTCAAGCATGTCTTGATATTAGTCCTTCTTACCTTATGGTATTTCTTAAATTCCCTAAATGGGCCATTAAGCTCATTAACTCACAATCGGCTCACTGTTTTCAGGATGAGTATGAAGGGCATCAAAAATATCATTTAGTTGCATGTGTGTCTCTCACTATTAAAAAATATTTTGGGGGCTTTGGTATTACTGATATTGGTGGTATGAACATCTGACTTTTAGCCTATTTGGTGAGTAGATACTATAATGTTGAGGGTAAGATTTGGAAAAATATTATTGATTCTAAATATAACCTCCAGAGTCCTAATATTTTTGCTTGCTTCACTTCTGGGGCTTCACCCTTTTGGAAGGGTGTACTTTGGGCATCTCATCCTGCAAAAGTTGGTTTCTCCTGGAGCATAGGTAATAGCAAAAGGGTTAGATTCTGGGAGGACCATTGGTTTGGCAATGCTACCTTAGCTACCCAATATTAGGATATTTACATTCTAACTAATGAGCACAATTTCACTATTGACACAGTCAGGGATGGTAATAAGCTTAAGCTCACTTTCAGGACGTGTTTCACTCAATAACTACTGAACTTCTGGTTTGAGCTTCTGGAAATTGCTAACTCCATTCGTCTTTCTGTTGTAGATGACTCCCTGGTTTGGAATCTGAAATCCAAAGGGGTGTACACTATGAAGTCTTTCTACAAGTTTGGTAGTTTTAGAGGTGTGTTACCTATGAACACCCTTGCTGCTTGGTCTATTAAAACCCCTCCTAGGATTCAAATCTTCCCCTGGCTTCTAGCTAATAATAAACTGCGTGCCAGGGATAACCTAAGTAAGAGACAATCAGTCCCTGATTCGACCTAGTGTTATGCTCTGAAATGGAATCTTGCTATCATTTGTTCTTTGGTTGTGTTGTTACTGCTGAATTCTGGAGAGCTATTGCTAGGCTGACTGGATTTGGAGGAGACATTAGTATGATGTCATTCTCTTCTTGTTGGTCTAGAGGAGTTGGCTTTGCTGCTATCAATGTTATTCATGGAGCTGGCCTGTGAGCTATATGGAAAACTCGTAATGACATGGTTTTCTTTTGTTGTTTGGTCCGGTATGCAGGCTATGTGGCGCAAAACTGCATGGAATCTATCTCCTTGTGGCCGTGTCAAGGAACTTCTGGAAAGATGTTCACAGGAACTGGAGCAGCTAGCACGAAGCCCCCGCACTCCTGATGTGGCCAGATCCGCGCTGAAGTGGGAAGGCGTGTTCTAAAGTCCATCAAAATGTTGGGAAAAAGCTCATCGTCTTTTCAGCATTCTTAGATGCTAGTTATCACCAATGAAATGAATTTGTAGCTCCTTGAACTTGTTTAAATTGAGCCATGCGGCTTTGTTTGCTGTTGCCAATAATTTTAGTTTTGTTATGTATGTGTGTTTTGTGGCTGAGGCAGCGTGTTGCTGGCTTCCGAGTGCTTGCCCGTAAGACTGAGATTATGTGCTTCATTTTCGTTGCAAAAAATGGATGATGCAAATCCCAGTCGCTGCCTTCATTTTCCGCTATGCTTGTGAGGGGACAAGGACTATGTTTTGTTTTTTTAGTGGTACACCGCAACATGTGACAAAGAGTTCAGAGGTCACCACACATTATTTCGAGATGTATAAGTCTACCACATAAGCATCCCCCAGTCTCTCATGACGTTCCGCCACAAGCCTCCATAAGCCCCGCCGCATCACAAAGCCTCAATTCATTGGAGCTTGGTAACTTCAAGGATAATTGATTTGTCAGACGGCGTGCTAAGTAGTTCTAGTTATGCTATGTTGAAACTTATTATTGTTAGGTTGTGGTGCTGTCGGGTTTTCATCCCACAACGTGTGTTTCCATTGCAATCACATGTGGTGGGGTTTTTTATTAGTGTGTTGAACTCGCTCTCCCCTTGTTTTATTTTCATCATGTTTTATAATGGAAAGGCCTGAGCCCGGTTGAAAAAAAATACATTTACATCTATCAATCAAATACAAATGGATAAGAAAACCGAGATCTTTAATCTCAACCATGAAACTTCGAGTGAGCACATAAAATGCACCTTGCTGCCCCACTGGCGAAGGCAGCAATCTGACAAGCTTTGGCTGCTGCCATAGCCATACCTAACACAATCTGACAAGCTTTGGCTGCCATGTACACTAGGTCTATATGCGAAAGGACTCTCTCACAACCGACCGTGGCGACACGCGATTCGCTTGGCGCGGCCATAAGCAGCTTCCGACATGCTGTATCTCTTTCCAAATCAATCATAATCATTGTTTCCATGTATTCAAATAATGGCCCCAATATTGCATTGACCATGCAACTAACCCATACGGCATATGTACATGACTTGAACTCAAGACCTCTTGGTCTAAGGAAAACCACACTAACCAACTAGGACACCCTAATGCTTGCAAATATTAACTTTTTTTTGTTTTCTTCTACTTCAGTTCGTGGCTGGGCCGGCCCATTGTTGAATCTATCATTTCATCATTATTTCTTTTTTGTTATTTCTATTTGTATTTTTTCTATTTTTTGTTTCCTTTTTTAGAAGAGGCTCACGCTTATAAAATTTTGTTCAAAGTTTAAAAATGTTAGCGTTTTAAACTTTTGTTCATAAAGTACAAATATTCGCATTTAAAAAATAATGTACAGATATGTCAAAAAAGTCTTTGTTTAAATAGAAAAATTCTTACATCAATAAATTTAAATTTTTGAACATCTATTAAATAGAAAAGTTGTTTGTTTATTGTTCGATTAAAAAAATGTTCATATATTACTCATTTTAAAACCTGTTTCCAAATTTGTAATATTCTGGAAAACCAAAAAAGTTATTGTTTTCTAATATTTTATATAAATTATAGAAAATTCTGGAATTCTGTAAAATGTTCCCATTTACAATTTTTCTTTGTAAATTGAATAAATGTTTGTGTTGAAATATTTTGATTGATTTTTAAAAAAGTATGTGGTTTGCAATTAGTGTACAACATCAATATTTTGGAATTTATTAACAATTTTGAAAAACATGTTCATGTTTATATAATTTTCACACACAATTTAAAATTACAAAATTGTTGACAAATTTTAAGAAACAATTCAGATATAAAAAGATGTTCATGTTGATTGATATTGACAGAAATTACAAATAAGAAAAGCCTTGCCCCACGGGCACAACTGAACCCCCACCTTTGAACATGATGTGCTTCTTGACATGCCGACATCAAGTTTTACCAACATGTGGGCATGCTCATGGAAGGCCTTCATGGAAAGTCTGAAAGAATTCGGACACCAAACACACGTTGTGTCACGTTCGGCTAGTGTTTTTGGGTTTTCTCACCGGGAAAATTCTAGAAGATGCATAAAATGCCATAACTCAATGAAATTTATGATGGATGCTTTGCATGGCGAGGCTAGTGTGTGGGAAAAATTTGGGTCCATTTTATTGATATGAAAAAAATTGCATACAGACTTGCCTTACCGGACTACCCGAACCACCATCTTTGAACATGGTGTGATACTTGCCATGCATGAAATGACACTAAGTTTTGCCAGCATGTGGGCATGCTCATGGAAGGCCTCCATGCAAAATTTGAAGGAATTCGGACACCGAACGCATGTTGCGTCACCTTCGGCTTTTGTTTTTAGGTTTTTTCACCGGGAAAATCCTAGAATATTCATAAAACGTTAGACCTCAATGAAACTTATCATGTATGCCAGGAATGGTGATGCTAATACGAGGAAAAAATTGGGTGTATTTTATTGTTGTGAAAAAAACGCATCTAGACTTACCCTACCATCCTACCCGAACCACCACCTCTGAACAGGTGTGCTTCTTGCCATGCATGAAATGACACCAAGTTTTGTCAGCATGTGGGCATGCTCATGGGTCATGGCAGACCTCCGTGAAAATTTTGAAGGAATTCGGACACCGAACATGTTCATCTAGTGTTTTAGGGTTTTTTCACGAGGAAAACCCTAGGAAATGCGTAAAATGTCATAACTCTATGGAACTTATAATGTATGCTAGGCATGGTGATGCTAGTGCGAGGAAGTTTTTTGGGTCTGTTTTATTGTTAAGAAAAAAAACGTGCATCCAGACTTGTCCTACCGGCCTACCCGAACCAGCACCTCTGAATATGGTGTGCTTCTTGCCATGCATGAAATGACATCACATTTTGTCAGCATGTGGTCATTCTCATGGTAGACATCCATGGAAAACTTTAAGGAATTCAGACACCTATCGCAAGTTGCATCACATTCGGCTAGTGTTTTAGGGGTTTTTCACATGGAAAACTATAGAAAATGTATAAAATGTTAGAACTCAATAAAATTTATCATGGATGCTTGGAATGGTCATGCTAGTGTGTGGAAAAATATTTGCTCCATTTTATTCATGTGAAAAAAGTGCATCCAGACTTGCCGTACAAGTCTACCCAAACCACCACCTTTGAAAATGGGGTGCTTCTTGGCATGCATGAAATGGCACCAAATTTTGCCAGCATATGACCATAATTATGGCAGGCCTTCATGCAAAATTTGGAATAATTCGGACGCTAAACGCACGTTGCGTGATGTTCGGCTAGTGTTTTTCGGTTTTTTCACCGAAAACCCCTAGAAAATGTATAAAATGTAAGAAATCAATGACTTTATTATCATGGATGCATGAGCAAGCGAGTTGACATGATGGTCCTGTTGAACTAAAATGATGAACCATTTTTCTTTGACGGGAACTCAGTTTCCATATTCAGAACTTACTTCATAAAAAAATTATTGCATCCTTCATATTCGGCAGATGGAAAAAATGAATTACTTGAAGGGCCGGAATCCCTGGGAATTGATAACTGAAAAAAGTTCATCGAAATATAATAAAAGTTCATCGAATTTGAGAAAAGTTCATCATAATTCAAAAAAGTTCACCGAATCTGGAAAATAGTTCATTGATTTTTTGAAAAAAGTTCATCGAATTTGAAAAAAGTTCGTTGACTTAAAAATGAGTTCATCAAATTTGAAAAAGGTTCATCGTGTTTGCAAAAAAGTTCACCGAATTAGAAAAAAGTTCATCCAATTTGAAGAAAAGTTTACTATATTTGAAAAAAGTTCATCGAACTTGAAAAATAGTTCATCAAATTTGGAAAAAATTCATCGAAGTTGAAAAAAAGTTGATGAAATCCGGTGAACATTACGAAATAGAAAAAGTAAAAAAATAAAAATAAAAAAGAAAAAAGAAAATAACAAAGAAAAAGGAAATAAGAAAGAAAAAGAAAAGAAGGAACAAAGGAGGTAAGAAAATATACTTGATCACAAAACGTTGAGTGGCGGGGTGGTTATCACGTGGCCGGCCCGCGTCGCGAGGGGGGGGGTATGCGCCCTGTACAAAAAACACTGTATTCGGCGCTGAGGGCGCCGAATAGGAACCAGCGAGAAATAGGGGTGCCCCCTTCAGAGCCCACGAGAACGAGAGCACCTACCGTCTCGCTTGATGTTTTCCCCTATGCACTACAGTACTAGTAGGCCGGCCTATTTTCATGTGTTCATTCGCTGTGTTGGCTTTGCTCGTTGGCTTTGCTTGTTTGCTTCGGTTTTTCATATACTGTAATGGTTCGGTTTGTGGTCTACTTTGTTATGTACTCTGCATAATAATTAATGCAGAGACCGGGGATTTTAACCTCCTTTTCAAATAAAAAGGAAAAATCTTGTGGAGAGATATAGCTAAACATGAAAAGACAAAAGAAACAAGATATATTGATTTCTTTAGAGCGAGGAGCATCTATAGCCGGGCGACCCAAACCAGCCTCAAACACTTGCGCGGATGACCGGGTCGCTGACTGGACAAAAAAATGCGACGCAGGCGGACTTCTTAAACTGGCCTTCGAATTCTGAAATTAAGAATACATATAGTTAGGTACCAATATGAGTAGAATCATCACCATATCGAATTACCTAATGATGCACTAATAATCTAATAATATGGAGTGGGCACACATAAGTGCGCATATCATATTTTGTGAAACGCTATTTCTATTTTGAAGACAAACCTGCTTGAATTTTTTTAGGTTGCCTTCCATGCTGACTATTTAACATATAAGCTACATGCACCAGCAACATCCACAAATCAGTCATAGAGTAATCAACACACACAGAGACCAAAAAATAAGAGTCCTCATGGTCTCCTCCATGGAGCAATGCCCACGTCGCACGTTGCCGCCTCCGCAGAGTCAAGCAACCATTGCTCACCGTTGGTGCTAATGCGTAATGTTCATGAGCCATCATCGCTGAATCTACTTCTATCACGGTCAAATATAAAGGGGAGAGACTGCA
>NC_057795.1:30081323-30087434 GCF_018294505.1 Triticum aestivum | reverse complement strand
TATAACTACACTAGTAGAAAACAAGGCATACGTTCGGGCCACATAAGCCCATTAGTCCCGATTCAGTCACGAACCGGAATTCATGGGGGCATTGGTTCCGGTTCGTGAGGTCAGGGGTCTGGCGGGCCTCATTGGGGCATTGGTTCCGGTTCGTCTGGGCCCTTTGGTCCTGGTTGGTGGGACGAACCGGGACCAATGGGCCTCGCTCCTGGCTCACCACCATTGGTCCCGGTTGGTGGTTTGAACTGGGACCAAAAGTTGCCCTTTAGTCCCGGTTCCAGCCACGAACCGGGACCAATGAGATTCCTATATATACCCCTCGCCCCCGAGCAGAGCAGTGGAGTGCTCTGTTTTCTCTGGCCGTTGAGGGGAGGGTTTTGTGGTGCTCTAGCTCACCTCCTATGCACATGCGGTGTTCGATGGAATGTCTGAGCCACACTACTTAAGCTTTCTCCTCTCCAAGCTCGAACTCCAATGTCCATTTTCCTTAATATTTGTCTAGGTTTAGCAGTCCGTCACGTCCCATCCCCGTCTTCACCGTCGTCGATCGCCCGCGCCGATCTCGTCCCGGGCACCACCATAGTGAGCCTCTTGTTCTTATCTTCTTTCTGAAAGGAAAAATTTCTTACTTGTATGTTTACATAGATACTTGTATAATTTTCTTACTTTTACTATTGCTTCTTATTATTTAATGCGATGGTTTTGGTATCCGCCCCCGTCGGCCCTCATCCTGTCTATGATTCACATGTGGTATATATTATATTTATAACTATTTGGTTCATTTATTGTTTATGACAATTATGCCGACCAACGAGACATAGATTTTATTTATCTAGGAGGTATGTGAACCTGAAATTCCAACCGACCCTATAGTCAAGAGGTTAAATTTAGTTGAAGAATAAAGCAATTTCTTGAAGGAAAAAATAAAAAAATTGAGGAGGAGAAGATGATATTGGAGTTGCATGTTGCGGATGTCGTTAATGATCACTAGATCAAGATGGATGCAATGCGCTTTAGGATTAGAAAATATGCCATTCATACCGAGGCTTGGTATCATTATGCCGTTGGATCAATTATTAGCTTGGTTGTGATTATGACCACATTTGTTTTCGCACTGAAATGTTTTACATAGTTTCAATGTATGGTTTAATTAATTAGATGCTCTAGAGAGCTATATGTTGTTCAACGAGAACTATGTATGTACTTTGGTTTTAATGTGATGATGAACTATACAGCTATGGATTGGAAACAGTGTACGTGTGTGCGATAAGCACAAATAGGAGGAATTTGACCTGCATGCGTTGTTGTTTGTCACCATCAATGATTGGCTTGCTCTCACTAACCTTTCAAAACAAACAAACAAGGGATACCACGCATGCACGCACTGTTTAGATGACACCGAAAGTATATACATGGAAAAAAGCAGGAAGAATGTTTACCTAGGGCATCGTTGATTCCGTCCGACCAACCATCAATGTAGAAAGAAAGGCAAGCACTTCAAAGGTGAGGCAGATCACCGGAAGAAGCCCGCCATGTGTACCGGTGATCACGTACTTGATATGGTCATTGATTTAAAAGTAACCTTCGGAAAGGGTCCCGACGGACTATCTGTTCCGAAAAACGCTGAGGGACACGCACCCATGTGGAAGAAGAAATCTATATTTTGGGACCTGCCCTACTGGAAAGACCTAGAGGACCGCTCTTCAATCAATGTGATGCACGTGACGAAGAACCTTTGCGTGAACCTGCTAGGTTTCTTGGGCGTGTATGGGAAGACAAAAGATACACCGGAGGCACGGGAGGACCTGCAACGTTTGTACGAAAAAGACGACATGCCTCCAAAGCAGTATGAAGGTCCTGCTAGCTATGCTCTTACCAAAGAAGACAAGGAAATCTTCTTTTAATGCCTGCTCAGTATGAAGGTCCCGTCTGGCCATTCGTCGAATATAAAGGGAATAATAAATATGCGAGAGAAAAAGTTCCAGAACCTAAAGTCTCATGACTGCCAAGTGATTATGATGCAACTGCTTCCGGTTGCATTGAGGGGGCTTCTATCGGAAAACGTTCGATTAGCCATTGTGAAGCTATGTTCATTCCTCAATGCAATCTCTCAGAAGGTGATCGATCCAGAAATCCTACCTAGGTTAAGGAGTGATGTGGCGCAATATCTTGTCACCTTCGAGCTGGTGCTCCCACTATCCTTCTTCAATATCATGACGCACGTCCTAGTTCATCTAGTCGACGAGATTGTCGTTCTGGGCCCTGTATTTCTACACTATATGTTCCCCTTTGAGAGGTTCATGGGAGTCCTAAAAAATATGTCTATAACCGCGCTAGGCCATAAGGAAGCATCTCCATGGGCCATCAAACAGAGGAAGTCATTGGGTTTTGTGTTGACTTCATTATTGACCTTAAGAAAATAGGTCTTCCTCAATCGCGGTATGAGGGGAGACTGGATGGAAAAGGCACGCTAGGAGGGGACTCAATAGTATGTACACTACTAGGAAAACGGCTATAGATGAAATGGACACTAACGGCGCACCACATGTGTGGTGCGCCATTAGTATATTTCAATGGCGCACCACATATAGGTGCGCCATTAAAATTCAAATACTAATGGCGCACCACATACATGGTGCACCATTGGTAACAATTTTTTTTACAAAACTAGTAATGGCGCACCAGGGGATAGTGCACCATTACTAATTTAACTAGTAATGGCGCACTACACACTCTGTGCGCCACTACTAACATATATTTTTTTAATTTTTTTCAAAGTTAGTACAAAGTTAGTAATGGCGCACCATGGGTGTGGTTCGCCATTACTAGTAATGGCGCACCACATCCACGGTGCGCCATTACTAACAATTTTTTTATTTTTTTTTATTTTTTTCCAAAGTTAGTAATGGCGCACCGTGGGTGTGGTGCGCCATTACTAGTTTAACAAGTAATGGCGCACCACACCCACGGTGCGTCATTACTAATTTTGACCCAAAATTCCCTAGAATGCCCCCCCTCCCCCGGGACCGCCTTTTCAGTTTAAAAAAAAGAAAATGATGGAAAAGTCAAAAAAATAAAAGAAAATAAGTTTCCCATGTGATATGTGGTCTAGTTGTTGGGAAAATTTGCAAATATGAATTTCGACTTTATTTGCAAAATCTCTCTGGAATTGGTAAAATGGGCATAACTTTTGCATACTAACTCGGATGAAAAAGTTTTTTATATGAAAAATCATCTACTCGAAAAGACAGAGGCCTAGAGATTTTAGAAAAGTCCTTAATGAACCTCCTATAAAAACCGGCATGACCAAGAAAACTTCTTATACCTTTTATGTCCTTGGGACATGGCATCTTTTCAATAGCATCAACTTTAGCTTTATCAACTTCAATACCTCTCTCCGAGATCTTGTGCCCCAAGACAATGCCTTCATTAACCATAAAGTGGCACTTTTCCCAATTCAAGACGAGACTAGTGTCTTCGCATCTCTGCAAAACTCGATCAAGGTTGCTCAAGCAATCATCAAAAGAGGATCCATAAATGGAGAAATCATCCGTGAATACCTCACAAATCTTTTCACAAAAGTCAGAGAATATAGCCATCATACATCTTTGAAAGGTAGCAGGTGCATTACATAAACCAAAAGGAGTACTTCTATAAGCAAAAGTACCGAAAGGGTAGGTAAAAGTAGTTTTTGATTGATCCTTCATTGACACATGTATTTGAGAGAAACCCGAATAACCATCTAGAAAGTAGAAATGTGTGTGTTTGGATAGTCTTTCTAGCATTTGATCAATAAAAGGTCAAGGGTAATGATCTTTCTTAGTAGCTTTATTTAATTTACAGAAATCCTATAACCTGTAATAATTCTTTGCGGGATCAATTCATCTTTATCATTAGGAACAACAGTAATACCTCCCTTTTTAGGAACACAATGGACAGGGCTTACCCAATCACTATCATCAACCGGATAAATTATACCTGCCTCAAGGAGCGTTAGTATCTCCTTTCTTACCACTTCTTTCATCTTGGGATTCAATCGTCGTTGATGATATCTAACTCGTTTGGCACCTTCCTCTAAACTAATTTTGTGTTGACATAACGTGGGACTAATGCCCCTAATATCATCCAGAGTATATCCAATAGCAGCACGGTGCTTCTTCAGAGTTTTCAATAATCTTTCCTCTTCCTGCTATGAAAGGTTAGCACTAATAATAACAGGATATACTTTCTTTTCATCAAGATAAGCATATTTAAGATTACCAGGTAATGGTTTGAGTTCAAACACGGGATCACCCTTGAGTGGAGGGGGATCCCCTAGAATTTCAACAGGAAGGTTGTGTTTCAGAATAGGTTCCTGTTTAAGGAGCACTTCATCTATTTCCCTTCTTTCTTTCATAAACATATCATTTTCATGGTCTAGCAAATATTGTTCTAACGGATCAGTAGGAGGCACGACAATAGAAGCAAGACCAATTATTTCATCTTTACTAGGTAATTCTTTATCACGGGGTTGTCTACGAAATTTAGCAAAATTAAATCCATGAGTCATATCATCCAAGCCAATCGTGGTGCAGGGGTTGGATAGAACTGCGAAGTTAAGCGTGCTCGGGCTGGAGTAGTGTGAGGATGGGTGACCTTTCGGGAAGTTTGACCACTCAGTCAGATAGTAATGGTGCACCGTGTGATATACTAATGGCGCACTCCCTGGTGCGCCATTAGTATCTGGTATACTAATGGCGCACCAGGGGTGCGCCATTAGTATAAAATTCTAATGGCGTGATGCTAGTGGCGCACCTATAGTGCGCCATTAGTAGCCAAAACAGGTGCGCCACTAGCAGGCCTTTTCCTAGTAGTGGTAGGGACGGGAATTCTTGGTCTCAAGCACACTACACGGTTCTACAGAATTCTACCTTGGCGACCCCGTATGTCGATGAACACAAGAAAATTCTGCGCTCCAAACACCCGGACCAGTATGACAACTGGATTACATGTGAACACATCGGAAGTTTCGCACAGTTGGTTCCAAACACGTCTGAGGTGTGACAACACTGTTTCTAATGATATGTACTCGTTGGCGAGGGAATCATGTTCGACTGTAATGACTTACAAAGGGTACGAGATAAATGGGAATACATTTTACACGATCGCCAAAGATCAAAAGAGCACAATTCAAAACAGTGGTGTCCGCTTTGATGCAGCAACCAAGAGGGGAAAGGACACATATTATGGTTAGATAGTGGACATATGGGAACTTGACTATGGATATGATATTAAGGTCCCTTTGTTTAAGTGCAAATGGGTCAATCTGTCAGGAGGCGGGGTACAGGTAGACCCAAAGTACGGAATGACATCAGTGGATCTGAACAATCTGGGATACACAGACGAGCCATTCGTCCTAACCAATGACGTGGCGCAGGTTTTCTATGTGAAGGACATGTCTACCAAACCGAGAAAAATAAAAGATAAGCAAGCGGATACATCATACGATGAACCAAAACGCCACATAGTTCTTTCAGGAAAAAGAGACATCGTGGGATTGGAGGGCAAGACAGACGTGTCTGAAGATTATGAAAAGTTTCATGAAATTCCTCCCTTCAAAGTCAAGGCTGACCCAAGCACCTTGTTAAACGATGAAGATTATCCATGGTTACGGCGCAATAAGCAAAGAACACAAGCAAAGAAAAAGTGAAGACTTTCTATCAACAACTATTATGATGATGCCTTTGATGTAGAATATCACTGCAAGTACATTTGAACAAATGAAATCCCTTTGTAACAGATGAGTTTTCGTCCGAAACCCTGATACTTCCAAAGAGATTGTCTGTTTTGTACACGAAGTGCATCCAGTTTTTGTCGTAACCCTCTTAAATTTTTAGCACATGCTATGTGGGTGAAATGATGATACCATGCCAACTTTCAACCTTTTCAGAGTTCATTTGAAATGCTTTTCAATTTCAGGGATCAACCAAAAAGCTTTTATAAACCTCTAGTATTTTTGAAACTAAAATTATATAAAATTTATGCAACTAAAATTATGAAACTATTTTCTGTTCAAAACATTAAAAGCAAAAAGATTTTTTATAAAATAAATAAAAAAACAAAAAATAAAAT
>NC_057795.1:30049866-30081134 GCF_018294505.1 Triticum aestivum | reverse complement strand
AAAATAAACTTTAATTAATTAAAATAAATAAACTTTAATAAAATAAAAATAAATAGCAACAGTAAGTAGAAACCAGATAAAATAAATAAAGCAAAAAAAGAAAATAAATAAGTAGAAATAGAATAAAATTAATAAGTAGAAACAAAATAAACTTTAATCTTTACCTAATAATAAAGAGAATTGGGTTTATGTCCGTACATCATAAAAAAATACCCTCGAAGTTGGCAAATATTACCACCAGTGACACTCGTAAGTGGCAGAAAACGGTTCACACATAGCACTGTTGGTTCTGGTTTATATATACCAAGATCCCCTACTATAACACAAAGATACACTTTGTGCAGTGGCGAGCGCTGCACGTCTCCACTACGGAGACCAGGGTTCGATCCCCAGCCTTCCCACTTTTTATCTCTTCTTGTTTTTATCGCGAGAAAGCCTACTCCTCCCGCTCACGGTAATGGGCCGACCCATTTGCAGGTTGCAACGCCCCTGTTTTCTATTTCATTTTTTGCCTTTCATGTTCTCATTTCTGTTTTAGTTATTTCTTCTTTAAATTTATTCGTGATTTCCAGAAGAACAATATTTCAAAAAAAGTCTTGAGAAATCATAAACTGTTTGTGAATTAAAAAAACATTCGGAAAATTATAAAATGATCATGGTTTCAAAAAATTGTTCACGTATTATAATAAACTATCATGATTTCAAATAAATTTTCAGGAAATAAAAAATGTCATGATTTTTAAAAAAATATCCAGTATTCAAAACATATTAGGGAATTTAAAAAAATGTCCATGAAAGTTTGGAATATGTTTACAAAAATTAAAACAGATTCATAAATAATGAACATAATGAACCGTCCAGGAGATCTGTAGGGGTCGATATATGATTCTATTCAGTCCCTCGATTTTGGGTAAAAAAAGTTTTCCATGTCTTGTACAACGCTGAGCCCCCAAAAATTGACACAACTTTCTATGGGTTAATTTTTATAAGCTATATAAAAATGACTAAATTTCTATTTTGCCTTCATACATACCTATATTTTTTTGGTACCACATTACTAATTATTATAAACACCGCTATGCTAGGTCAAGGCGAGGCACTCACTCATCAGCTATCTCAGGTAGTGTCCATCAATGCATTTTGCTCACCGACATTTTTTTGTTATGACGCGTTAGAAAATCAAGTCATGATGAGGCATTCACATTTTTTGTTTTTTAAATGACCTTTTAAAAGTCCCTTATGTTTTCATGACATCACTCAGACATACTTTATGAAATTACATTCTAAAAGTCCTTATCTCATCCTGGCATTTGGTTCAGGCTTTTCTTATATCTATCACACGTGCATAATCTAATAGTTTTTCTCCCGTTGCAATGCACAGACATATTTGCTAGTAAAATATAAAATAAATAAACTTTAATAAAATAAATAAAAATAACAACAGTAAGTAGAAACAAAATAAAATAAATAAAGCAAAAAAAAGTGCCACCTACTGGACCACCACGGCATGAATACGACTAGAAACCCAATGATGGGCCAGGGTTCAGGCCCGCAGATGGCCCAGTAGGACCACAGGCACACAATGACATGTTAGGCCCGAAAGCCTGCAGTTGTGAGGAGCTCGAGAGGGTTGGCGCAGCAGTGCTTATAAACCACTCTCGAGCTCTCTCAACTAGCAAGGTGGGACTAAACTTTGGCCGCGATGCGGGCAGCACAGGGCCTTGTAGTCCCAATGGCACAAATTGCCAAACGGTACCAATGCACCCCTGTAGTCCCGGTTGGTGCCAATAACCGAGACCAAAGGCCTCTACTTCCCGCCCTTTGGGCTGCTGAAAAGAGACCTTTGGTCCCGGTCGGTGACACCAACCGGGACTAAAGGGGGTCATTGGTCCCGATCTATGCCATGAACCGGGACCGATGGCTATGCTATATAAGAAATTATTTAGTGTTTTTTCGTTTTCATCTCTGCAGTTGCCCCGACGATGCCGCCAGGCTGCCTGATCGCCCCGTCGACGCCGTCACCGCTCCCATCGTAGCCCGTACTCCACGCAGCCCCGACGCCGTCGTCGTGCGCCACCCTGACACCGTCGCCGCCCTAGACGGCGTCACCGCGCCCCACCCCGACGCCGTCGCCGCCTCGCGTCGCCCTGACGCCATCACCGCCCCGCCCCATCACTGCCCCGATGATGTCACCGCGCCATTAGGGCACTTCCCTCCTTCTCCGACGTGTGGCAGCACTCGACCTCGTTCTCCGCCTGCGCCGGCGCGCCCGACCAGCCAGCCTCCTCCTTCATTGCCTCGTCAGCAAGGGCGGAAGAGACCCGCCACCGCTCTGGTTGATCCGGCACGTCGTAGTCCTTCTCCTCTGCCTCGTAAGCAATGAAATAAGACAGTGGCAGCCGCTCAGCCTGCTCCGGCGTCTAACAATACAGCTAGAGGAGGGAGGCAATACAGATTCGGTCCATCTCTCAAGACTCCAGAGAAGTTACCATACGAGATGACCGAAAAGGAAAACGCCGAGATCTGTCAAGCCCAAATGAAGGACTACTTCGAAACGCAAAGAGCTAAGAAACATCCACCTCCGGAGGAGAAGATAGATCCAGTTAAAGCGAAGCGCACATTGGATGCCCTGCAGCGACCACCACCGTCTCCATCTCAAACCAACTATGAGCGCATTACTGAAAGGACATATAAGGAAGCGAAGTGGTCGGGAAGTACTTGCAGTGACAAAAGGTTACAAGAACGAAGAAGTAGGAAAAATTCCCCATCTCGGCGAACCAATCGTGCCCCTTGCTCAAGGTTTCTAGCCATATCATGGCTAATCATCCGGGGATCTTGCTCGGTACCAATCCTGCAAATTACATGCACGACGATGATGCACATTTTGATATAATGGAGGTGGACGAATTCAAATACGAGTGCGGGAAGCCTCTCGTCAAAGATGGAACTATTCTAACAACGATGATGCGAAGATTCCATGATTGGTACATGGAAACCTACAGAAAGTCTAGGAAGAAAATTGATACTTTGACGCTGAAAGTTAAAGAGGATCAGCACGACCTCGTTGGAATTGAGCAGTTGTCTATTCCATTTGAGGAGTTCTTCTAGTTTTTCAATCAAAAGGCCCTCGATAAATTAACAGTCACTTGCTACTGTCTGTAAGTACTACTTCTGTCATTAAGTCTCTATATATAGCTTAGCTCTTTGATGACCCACAAGTGTATGGGATCTATCGTAGTCCTTTCGATAAGTAAGAGTGTCGAACCCAACGAGGAGCAGAAGGAAATGATAAGCGGTTTTCAGTAAGGTTTTCTCTGCAAGCACTAAAATTGTAGGTGATAGATAGTTTTGTAATAAGATAAATTGTAACAAGTAACAAGCAATGAAAGTAAATAAGGTGCAGCAAGGTAGCCCAATCCTTTTTGTAGCAAAGGATAAGCCTGGACAATTTCTTATAATGAGAAAAGCGCTCCCGAGGACACATGGGAATTATCGTCAAGCTAGTTTCATCACGCTCATATAATTCGTGTTTGGTACTTTGATAATTTGATATGTGGGTGGACCGGTGCTTGGGTACTATCCTTACTTGGACAAGCATCCCACTTATGATTAACCCCTATTGCAAGCATCCGCAACTACAAAAGAAGTATTAAGGTAAACCTAACCACAACATTAAACATATGGATCCAAATCAGCCCCTTACGAAGCAACGCATAAGCTAGGGTTTAAGCTTCTGTTACTCTAGCAACCCATCATCTACTTATTACTTCCCAATGCCTTCCTCTAGGCCCAAATAATGGTGAAGTATCATGTAGTCGACGTTCACATAACACCACTAGAGGGAAGACAACATACATCTCATCAAAATATCGAACGAATACCAAATTCACAAGACTACTAATAGCAAGATTTCACCCATGTCCTCAGGAACAAACGTAACTACTCACAAAGCATATTCATGTTCATAATCATAGGAGTAATAATATGCATTAAGGATCTGAACATATGATCTTCCACCAAGTAAACCAATAAGCATCAACTACAAGGAGTAATCAACACTACTAGCAACCCACAGGTACCAATTTGTGGTTTTGGATACAAGATTGGATACAAGAGAGGAACTAGGGTTTGAGAGGAGATGGTGTTGGTGAAGATGTTGATGGAGATTGACCCTCTCCCGATGGGAGGATCGTTGGTGATGACGATGGTGATGATTTCCCCCCTCCCGGAGGGAAGTTTCCCCGGTAGAACAGCTCTGCCGGAGCTCTAGATTGGTTCCGCCAAGGTTCCGCCTCGTGGCGGCGGAGTTTCGTCCCGTAAGCTTGCCCACGATTTTTTCCAGGGTAAAATCCTTCATATAGCAGAAGATGGACACCGGAGGGGCACAGGGGGACCAGGAGACAGGGGGCGCGCCTAGTAGGGGTGGGCGCGCCCCCACCCTCCTGGCCAAGGTGTGGGCCCCCTAAGGTGTTTGTTCAGCTCAATAATTCTTATTAATTCCAAAAATAAGTTTCGTGGAGTTTCAGGTCTTTTGGAGCAGTGCAGAATAGGTTTCCAATGTTTGCTCCTTTTCCAGCCAGAATTCCAGCTGCCGACATTCCCCCTCTTCATGGTAAACCTTATAAAATAAGAGAGAATAGACATAAGTATTGATATATAATGTGTAATAACAGCCCATAATGCAATAAATATTGATATAAAAGCATGATGCAAAATGGACGTATCAACTCCCCCAAGCTTAGACCTCGCTTGTCCTCAAGCGGAAGCCGAAATCGAAAAATATGTCCACATGTTTAGAGATAGAGGTGTCGATAAAAATAAAATACGGACATGAGGGCATCTTCATTATTCTTATAACAGCAACATAAATAGATTTTGGCATATGACTTCTTATGCTCAAGTAACTATCAATTCACAATGTCAAGTATGGTTCAGAAATTCATTGAAAGCTAACAAACTATAATCTCAGTCATTGAAGCAATTGCAATTTATCGTAACATCACAAAGAGTTAAGAATAGAGCTTTTCAGCAAGTCCACATACTCAACTATCATATAGTCTTCTACAATTGCTAACACTCACGCAATACTTGTGGTTATGGAGTTTCAGCCGAACACTGAGAAAGATAGGGCCTTATTGTGTTGCCTCCCAACGTATTCACCTTTAGGTGATGTCAACAATAATAATCCATGCTAACGAACATCCAATTGGATATATATATCATGATCTTTCAAATGCGAGGAGCTTGCCAAAGGATAAAATGAAAAAGGGAAAGGTGAAGATCACCTTGACTCAAGCATAAAGTAAATACATAAAGTAAAAGATAGGCCCTTCACAGAGGGAAGCAGAGGTTGTCATGCGCTTTTAGGGTTCGATACACAAAATCTTAATGCAAAAGAACGTCACTTTATATTACCACTTGTGTATGGACCTTTATTATGCAGTCCGTCGCTTTTATTGCTTCCATAACAAGATCGTATAAAGTTTATCTTCTCCGCACCAATAATTCATGCTTATTTAGAGAGCAATTATTATTTTTTGCACCGATGACAACTTACTTGAAGGATCTTATTCAATCCATAGGTAGATATGGTGGACTCTCATGGCAAAACTGGGTTTAAGGATATTTGGAAGCACAAGTAGTATCTCTACTTGGTGCTAGGAATTTGGCTAGCATGAGGGGGGAAGGAAAGCTCAAAATGTTTGGAAGGTCAATGACAATATACTTTAATTGAGATGTGAGAAAACATAAACCATTACGTTGTCTTCCTTGGTCAACGTCGACTCTTTTAGCATGTCATACTTAATGAGTGCTCACAATCATAAAAGATGTCCAAGATAGTATATATATATATATATATATATATTTGTGTGTGTGTGTTTGTGTGTGTGTGTGTGTGTGTGTGTGTGTGTGAAACCTCTCTTTCCTTATTACTTCCTATTAATTGCAACGATGACCAAAACTACGTTTATCAACTCTCAACAACTTTTATGCCTCATACTTTCTATGTGTGAAATCATTACTATCCATAAGATCAATACAAACTCTTTTATCTTTTTATTCTTTCTATTTTTCTCAAGATCATAGCAAGATAGCAAAGCCCTTGACTCAACACTAATATTTATTATAGATAGCTCACGAACTCGATTAAATAAAGAGATCACAAAGCAAAACTCAAAACTACTTGATATCAAAACATCAATCTACTAGATCAAGATACTACTAAAAAGGATCGAACTAAATAAAACGGTAAAGATAGGAGTGTGATGGTGATACGATACCGGGGCACCTCCCCCAAGCTTGGCAGTTGCCAGGGGGAGTGCCCATACCCATCTGATTATGTCCTCGGAGGTGATGGAGGTGGTGATGATGATGGTGGATAATCGCACATCGAGTGTAAAAGCTCCTCCAACTTGCGGATAATGCCCTTGAGTCCGGCGATATGATCCTTCAGCAAAATATTATCCTGTGTGAGATACTTATTCTGTATGCTAGCTAACTCAATCATCTTGAAAGCTTCAATCTCAGTTGGAGTAAAGAGGTTAGGTAAAGGTTGAGGGATGTCTTCTTCCTTCACTGCCGGAGCTTGAACCTCCATGGCCTTCTTGATTCCTTCATCCTTGTTGATTTCTTTCGGTTCTTCTCTTTTCGGCTCTATTTTCAATAGCCAAGCATCCTTGTCTTCGTTGTTGAAGGAGGGTGACGCCGTGGTGCTTTAGATCTGTAACAGAAAACAACTCGAAACGAAAATAGAGGATATTTGCGTGATACGGTGGTCAAAACCTTAGGGAGTTTATATAATGAATTTTTACCGACCAAAATACATAACGTGCAAGAAAACGGATTCCGGGAGGCACACGAGGTGGCCACGAGACAGGGGGGCGCGCCTAGTAAGGGTGGGTGCGCCCTCCACCCTTGTGGAGGCCTCATGTCCTGCCCGGACTACTTCTTTCTTCCTAAAATTCTTAAATATTCATAAACTGATAAAAATTGCTAGTAGAATTGTTTTGGAGTCGGTTTACTTACCGTACCACATACCTATTCCTTTTCGGAGTCTGGAATGTTCTGGAAAGTGTCCTTTAGGTATTCCTCCGGGGTTATGGTTTCAATAATATTAGTTTCAACATTGATAGGATTACCTGAGATATAATGTTTAATCCTCTGACCGTTCACCACCCTTGGACTTGTGCCTTCAAAGTTGTTGATTTTTATGGCACCCGAACGATAGACCTCCTCGATAACCTAAGGGCCTTCCCATTTAGAGAGAAATTTTCCTGCAAAAAATCTTAAACGAGAGTTGAATAATAACACATAATCACCTACGTTAAACTCACGCTTTTGTATCCTTTTGTCATGCCAGCGTTTGACTTTTTCTTTAAATAGATTGGCATTCTCATAGGCTTGTGTTCTCCATTCATCAAGTGGGCTAATATAAAACAACCTCTTCTCACCAGCAAGTTTGAAGTCATAGTTGAGCTCTTTGATAGCCCAATATGCTTTATGTTCAAGTTATAGAGGTAAATGACAAGCTTTTCCATAAACCATCTTATATGGAGACATACCCATAGGATTTTTATATGCAGTTCTATAGGCCCATAGTGCATCATCAAGTTTCTTCGACCAATTCTTTCTAGATCTATTAACAGTCTTTTGCAAAATTAATTTCAGCTCTCTATTACTCAACTCTACTTGACCACTAGACTGCGGATGATAAGAAGATGTGATTCTATGATTAACATCATACTTAGCAAGCATCTTACGGAAAGCGCCATGAATAAAATGTGAACCACCATCAGTCATAAGATATCTAGGGACTCCAAACCTCGGAAAAATAACTTCTTTAAGCATTTTAATAGAAGTATTATGATCAACACTACTAGTTGGAATAGCTTCTACCCACTTAGTAACGTAATCAACAGCAACTAAAATATGTGTATATCCATTAGAGGCAGGAAAAGGTCCCATATAATCAAACCCCAAACATCAAACGGTTCAATAACAGAGAATAGTTCATAGGCATTTCTTGACGTCTACTCATATTACCAATTCTTTGATATTCATCACAAGACAAGACAAACTTACGAGCATCTTTGAAGAGAGTAGGCCAATAAAAACCGGATTGCAATACCTTATGTGCAGTTCTATCTCCAGCGTGGTGTCCTCCATATGATTCGGAGTGACACTTGCGTAGGATCTGTTCTTGTTCATGCTCAGGTACACAACGTCTAATAACACCATCTACTCCTTCTTTATAAAGGTGTGGGTCATCCCAGAAGTAATGTCTTAAGTCATAAAAGAACTTTTTCTTTTGCTGGTATGTGAAACTAGGTGGTATAAATTTAGCAACAATGTAATTAGCATAATCAGCATACCAAGGAGCAGTACGAGAAGCATTAATGACCACTAATTGTTCATCAGGAAAGCTATCATCAATAGGCAGTGGGTCATCAAGAACATTCTATAACCTAGACAAGTTGTCTGCAACGGGGTTCTCAGCTCCCTTTCCATCAATAATATGCAAATCAAATTCTGGGAGCAAGAGAACCCATCTAATGAGTCTAGGCTTAGCATCTTTCTTTTCCATAAGATATTTAATAGCAGCATGATCAGTGTGAATAGTAACTTTGGAATCAACAATATAAGGTCTAAACTTATCACATTCAAACACAACTGCTAAGAATTCTTTTTCAGTAGTAGCATAATTTCTCTGGGCAGTATCAAGAGTCTTACTAGCATACTGGATAACATTCAATTTCTTATCAATTCTTTGCCCTAGAACAGAACTGATGACCCACAAGTGTAGGGGATCTATCATAGTCCTTTCGATAAGTAAGAGTGTCAAACCCAACGAGGAGAAGAAGGAAATGATAAGCGGTTTTCAGTAAGGTTTTCTCTGCAAGCACTGAAATTGTAGGTGATAGATAGTTTTGTGATAAGATAAGTAGTAACGAGTAACAAGTAAACAAAGTAAATAAAGTGCAGCAAGGTGGCCCAATCCTTTATGTAGCAAAGGATAAGCCTGGACAATTTCTAATAATGAGAAAGGAGCTCCCGAGGACACATGGGAATTATTGTCAAGCTAGTTTTCATCACATTCATACGATTCGTGTTCGGTACTTTGATAATTTGATATGTGGGTGGACCGGTGCTAGGGTACTGCAGTTACTTGGACAAGCATCCCACTTATGATTAACCCCTATTGCAATCATCTGCAACTACAACAAAAGTATTAAGGTAAACCTAACCATAGCATGAAACATATGGATCCAAATTAGCCCCTAACAAAGCAACACATAAACTAGGGTTTAAGCTTCTGTCACTCTAGCAACCCATAATGTACTTATTGCTTCCCTATGCCTTCCTCTTGGCCCAAATAATGGTGAAGTGTCATGTAGTCGACGTTCACATAACACCACTAGAGGAAAAGACAACATACATCTCATCAAAATATTGAACGAATATCAAATTCACATGACTACTAATAGCAAGACTGCATCCATGTCCTCAGGAACAAACATATACTACTCACAAAGCATATTCATGTTCATAATGAGAGGTGTAATAATATTCATTAAGGATCTGAACATATGATCTTCCACCAAGTAAACCAATAAGTATCAACTACAAGGAGTCATCAATACTACTAGCAACCCACAGGTTCCAATTTGTGGTTTTAGATACAAGATTGGATACAAGAGATGAACTAGGGTTTGAGAGGAGATGGTGCTGGTGAAGATGTTGATGGAGATTGACCCCCCTCCCGATGAGAGGATCGTTGGTGATGATTTACCCCACCCGGAGGGAAGTGTCCCCGGCAGAACAGCTCCTCCAGAGCCCTAGATTGGTTCCGCCTCGTGGCAGCGGAGTTTCGTCCCGTAAGCTTGCCCACGATTTTTTCCAGGGTAAAAGCTTTCATATAGCGAAAGATGGACACCGGAGGGCCACCGGGGGGCCCAGGAGACAGGGGGCGCGCCCAGTAGGGGGGGCGCCCCCACCCTCCCGGCCAGGGTGTGGGCCCCCTGATGTATTTCTTTTGATCAATAATTCTTAATAAATCCAAAAATATGTTTCGTGAAGTTTCAGGACTTTTGGAGTAGTGCATAATAGGTTTCCAATGTTTTCTCCTTTTCCAACCAGAATTCCAGCTGGCGGCATTCCCCCTCTTCATGGTAAACCTTGTAAAATAAGAGAGAATAGCCGTAAGTATTGAGATATAATGTGTAATAACATCCCATAATGCAATAAATATTGATATAAACGCGTGATGCAAAATGGATGTATCAACTCCCCCAAGCTTAGATCTCGCTTGTCCTCAAGCGGAAGCTGATATCGAAAAATATGTCCACATGTTTAGAGAGAGAGGTGTCGATAAAAATATAATACGTACATGAGGGCATCATGATCATTCTTATAACATCAACATATATAGATTCCATCATATGATTTCTTATGCTCAAGTAACAATCAATTTACAATATCAAGTATGGTTCAAAAACTTGATTGAGAACTAACAAACTATAATCTCAGTCATTGAAGCAATTGCAATTTATCATAACATCAGAAAGAGTCAACAATAGAGCTTTTCAGCAAGTCCACATACTCAACTATCGTATAGTCTTCTACAATTGCTAACACTCACGCAATACTTGTGGTTATGGAGTTTCAGCCGGACACTGAGAAAGATAGGGGCTTATTGTGTTGCCTACCAACGTATTCACCTTTAGGTGATGTCAACAATAATAGTCTATGCTAACAAACATCCAATTGGATATATATATCATGATCTTTCAAACACGAGGAGCTTGCCAAAGGATAAAATGAAAAAGGGAAAATGTGAAGATCACCTTGACTCAAGTATAAAATAAAAACATAAAGTAAGAACATAAAGTAAGAACATAAAGTAAAAGATAGGCCCTTCGCGGAGGGAAGCAGAGGTTGTCATGCGCTTTTAGGGTTGGATACACAAAATCTTAGTACGAAAGAACGTCACTTTATATTGCCACCTGTGTATGGACCTTTATCATGCAGTCCGTCGCTTTTATTGCTTCCATAACAAGATCGTGTAAAGCTTATTTTCTCCGCACTAATAAGTCATGCATATTTAAAGAGCAATTTTTATTGCTTGCACCGATGACAACTTACTTGAAGGATCTTACTCAATCCATAGGTAGATGTGGTGGACTCTCATGGAAAAACTGAGTTTAAGGTAATATGGAAGCACAAGTAGTATCTCTACTTGGTGCTAGGAATTTGGCTAGCATGAGGGAGAAAGGCAAGCTCAACATGTTTGGAAGGTCAATGACAATATAATTTAACTAAGATGTGAGAAAACATAAACCATTACGTTGTCTTGCTTGTCCAACGTCAACTCTTTTAGCATGTCATACTTAATTAGTGCTCACAATCATAAAATATGTCCAAGATAGTATATTTATATGTGAACCTCTCTTTCCTTATCACTTCCTATTAATTGCAACGATGACCAAAACTACGTTTATTAACTCTCAACAATTTTTATGCCTCATTCTTTCTATATGTGAAGTCATCACTAACTATAAGATCAATATGAACTTTTTAATTATTTCTACTTTCTCCAGATCATAGCAACATAGCAAAGCCCTTGACTCAACACTAATCTTTATGATAGATAGCTCACGGACTCGATTAAAAAAAGAGATCACAAAGCAAAACTCAAAACTACTTGATATCAAACTTCAATCTACTAGATCAAGATACTACTAAAAGGATCGAACTAAAAAAATGGTAAAGATAGGAGTGTGATGGTGATACGATACCGGGGCACCTCCCCCAAGCTTGGCAGTTGCCAAGGGGAGTGCCCATTGAAGGAAATATGCCCTAGAGGCAATAATAAAGTTATTATTTATTTCCTTATATCATGATAAATGTTTATTACTCATGCTAGAATTGTATTAACTGGAAACATAATACAGGTGTGAATACATAGACAAACAGATTGTCACTAGTATGCCTCTACTAGACTAGCTCGTTATCAAAGATGGTTATGTTTCCTAGCCATAGACATGAGTTGTCATTTGATTAATGGGATCACATCATTAGTAGAATGATTTGATTGACATGACCTATTCCATTAGCTTAGCACACAATCGTTTAGTATGTTGCTGTTGCTTTCTTCATGACTTATACATGTTCCTATGACTATGAGATTATGCAACTCCCGTTTACCGAAGGAACACTTTGTGTGCTACCAAACGTCACAACGTAACTATGTGATTATAAAGGTGCTCTATAGGTGTCTCCGAAGGTACATGTTGGGTTGGCGTATTTCGAGATTAGGATTTGTCACTCCGATTGTCGGAGAGGTATCTCTGGGCCCTCTCGGTAATACACATCACTTAAGCCTTGCAAGCATTGCAACTAATGAGTTAGTTGCGAGATGATGTATTACGGAACGAGTAAAGAGACTTGTCGGTAACGAGATTGAACTAGGTATTGAGATACTGACGATCGAATCTCGGGCAAGTAACATATCGATGACAAAGGGAACAACGTATGGTTTTATGCGGTCTGACCGATAAAGATCTTCATAGAATATGTGGGAACCAATATGAGCATCCAGGTTCCGCTATTGGTTATTGACCGAGGACGTGTCTCGATCATGTCTACATAGTTCTCGAACCCATAGGGTCCGCACGCTTAACGTTACGATGACAATTATATTATGAGTTTATATGTTTTGATGTACCGAAGGTTATTCGGAGTCCCGGATGTGATCACAGACATGACGAGGAGTCTCGAAATGGTCGAGACATGAAGATTGATATATTGTAAGCCTATGTTTGGATATCGGAAGTGTTTCGGGTGAAATCAGGATTTTACCGGAGTACCGGGAGGTTACCGGAACCCCCCGGGAGGTTAATGGGCCTTAGTGGGCCTTTACGGAGAAGAGGAGAGGCGGCCAGGGCTGGGCCGCGCGCCCCTCCCCCTAGTCCGAATAGGACACGGAGAGGGGGGCGGCGCCCCCCTTCCTTCCTCTCTCCCTCCTCTTTCCCCCCTTCCCAAGTCCTAATCCAACTAGGAAAGGGGGGAGTCCTACTCCCGGTGGGAGTAGGACTCCTCCCGGCACGCCTCTCCCCTTGGCCGGCCTCACCCCCCTTGCTCCTTTATATACGGGGGCAGGGGGGCACCCTAGAGACACAACAATTGATCGTTTGATCTTTTAGCCGTGTGCGGTGCCCCCCTCCACCATAGTCCACCTCGATAATGCTGTAGCGGTGCTTAGGTGAAGCCCTGCATCGATAGAACATCATCATCATCACCACGCCGTCGTGCTGACGAAACTCTCCCTCAACACTCGGCTGGATCGGAGTTCGATGGACGTCATTGGGCTGAACGTGTGCTGAACTCGGAGGTGTCGTACGTTCGGTACTTGATCGGTCGGATTGTGAAGACGTACGACTACATCAACCGTGTTGTGCTAACGCTTCCGCTTTCGGTCTACGAGGGTACGTAGACAACACTCTCCCCTCTCGTTGCTATGCATCACCATGATCTTGCGTGTGCGTAGGATTTTTTTTGAAATTACTACGTTCCCCAACAGTGTTATCGGAGCCAGGTTTTATGCGTAGATGTCATATGCACGAGTAGAACACAAGTGAGTTGTGGGTGATATAAGTCATACTGCTTACCAGCATGTCATACTTTGGTTCAGCGGTATTGTGAGATGAAGCGGCCCGGACTGACATTACGCGTGCGCTTACGCGAGACTGGTTTCACCGCCATGAGCAATGGTTGCTTAAAGGTGACCGGCGGGTGTCTGTCTCTCTCACTTTAGTTGAACCGAGTATGGCTACGCCCGGTCCTTGCGAAGGTTAAAACATCACCAACTTGACAAACTATCGTTGTGGTTTTGATTCATAGGTAAGAACGGTTCTTGCTCAGCCCGTAGCAGCCACGTAAAATTTGCAACAACAAAGTAGAGGACGTCTAACTTGTTTTTGCAGGGCATGCTGTGATGTGATATGGTCAAGACATGATGATAAATTTTATTGTATGAGATGATCATGTTTTGTAACCGAGTTATCGGCAACTGGCAGGAGCCATATGGTTGTCGCTTTATTGTATGCAATGCAATCACCCTGTAGTGCTTTACTTTATCACTAAGCGGTAGTGATAGTCGTAGAAGCATAAGATTGGCGAGACGACAACGATGCTACGATGGAGATCAAGGTGTCGCGCCGGTGACGATGGTGATCATGATGGTGCTTCGAAGATGGAGATCACAAGCACAAGATGATGATGGCCATATCATATCACTTATATTGATTGCATGTGATGTTTATCTTTTATGCATCTTATCTTGCTTTGATTGACAGTAGCATTATAAGATGATCCCTCACTAAATTATCAAAGTATAAGTGTTCTCCCTGAGTATGCACCGTTGCGAAAGTTCTTCGTGCTGAGACACCACGTGATGATCGGGTGTGATAGGCTCTACGTTCAAATACAACGGGTGCAAAATAGTTGCACACGCGGAATACTCAGGTTAAACTTGTCGAGCCTAGCATATAACAGTTATGGCCTCGGAACACGGATACCGAAAGGTCGAGCGTGAATCATATAGTAGATATGATCAACATAGTGATGTTCACCATTGAAACTACTCCATCTCACGTGATGATCGGACATGGTTTAGTTGATTTGGGTCACGTGATCACTTAGAGGATTAGAGGGACTAGTCGACAACCCGGGCATTCGCACGGGCTAGTGTTGATTTGACAATGAAACTTCTGTTAAAAGCTAATGCTATTATTCTTTTTCAAATAGGTTGAACTATCATGTATTTTTATGCAATTCTGCTGTTCTCGAGCTTTCATTGTAATTCTTAGGTGGTTATAAGGTTCTGATATATCTTCTGCCACAATACTTAGGTTTTGTTCCTCGCAAAAAAATACTTAGGTTTTGTTTTTCAGGGAAAGAGCAGACCTGGAAAGTAAAACATTTATTGTTTGCTTGATTTACTATGATTT
The DNA here is from genome assembly GCF_018294505.1 of Triticum aestivum. Classification (NCBI taxonomy): domain Eukaryota; kingdom Viridiplantae; phylum Streptophyta; class Magnoliopsida; order Poales; family Poaceae; genus Triticum; species Triticum aestivum. Next base: position 30,066,126 of record NC_057795.1, on the reverse strand, counting down.
TGGCCCATCCAATGGGAAGGTTGAAGGTAATTAAATATTATTTTATTTAGTATTAGCAGATTTTTGTATTTGCTTAACATTTAATATATATTTTTGCAAAAATTTGACATTTCGAATCTTAGTCATTACTCATGAGCTTGTTTGCGCTCCTTTCTATTTGATTTATGCTTTGGCTATAGAGAATTCTACCCTTGTAGATGTAATCTTCAGTCCAAAATGTGATAAAGTGACCTCACGCACCACAACATTCACGCTATCACATGAAGCGCTGATTAAAAAAATACATCAGAGAATCCTATAGGATGAAAAGCTATCCAGTGAGCAATCTAATGAAAACTAAAAAATCACATGAGCTAGTCAAAGAGCTTCAGATGGTCATATCACACACATCTTACAATGCTTAAAAAAATTTCCACTCCTTATTGAAGTTTAAAAATAGAAAGTATCATCCATAGCCACTCCTAGCTTAGAAATAATTGCATATGAAACAGTGCAACTTACTTTTACAGATCCTGATTAATTAGAGGAGATCCTGCAATAGCAGTATTAGAGAAGTGAGTGCTCCATTCCACACAATTCCATGAAAGCACATAATCCAATGCGCCTCATCTTTGGTGGCTATTGGGCATCCTTCTGAAGAAAATATCTGGAAACATGACACTCGGATGCATTTTAAGTTTATCCTAGTGAAATAAAGGACAAAGAATACAACCTCGCAATAATATTTTTTGTCCAAGAGATATATCATTCTGCTGGATACATTGCTAACAAAATAAAATGTGTTGAGTGGTTCATATCACCTGAAATTTCATCCAAAATAGTATAAGAATAAACCTGTATGGTTGTACATGGCGAATAGCGTACTACAAATAACAAATGACAAATAAGATAATGTTGGTGAAGAGGGCAAAATGTATAAACACATAATCGTAATTGAAGATAATATTCTACAATACAGATCATGCAACCCTCATGATACCTTAACTAAAGTTTTGAGGACAGTTGCTGAGGCATATATATGTGAAGTTCGCTGTTACAGGGGCTGTCAATTACACCGCAATAATAATAATAATCAATGGCTGGTTTTCAAACTGTAACATAAGAATTTAAAGCATATAGAAATGGAAAGGTTCTGGTATATAGGATCTAAATGTTCAGCTCAGTCGCATACACACACACATACAAATATTGATAGTACACTATGAATTGTCTGCCCAGAAAGAAAATTAACGTTGAGTTAACTTCACAATAAAGGTACAAAACATGAATATAGCTTTGAGTATTAGAGGTATAAAAAATAACCCTCAATAGAGAACTCAAACTCTTGAAGAGATGAAGCAGCAACTGAGCTCGATAGAGCTCTTTATTTTTCTTTCAGCGAAAATGCTTTTTTCACATCTCAAAAAAATCTGAAAAAAACTATGCACAGACATACATACATGTTAAAATGTGATGTACAGAAAAAAAAGACAAATACATAGTAATCCTCTTTGCCGATCGGTAGCCTGCTGCAACTGTCCGTATAATATTGCATATAACCTATTTATAATTCTCGACACATCCTTGTGAACTGATACTATATGTTATTTTCCTCATGTTGTTTATGGATAGTGAACCCCAGAAATCCTACAGTTTAGTTGAACTACTTTCACCTTGTATAGTTATTTCTATTGATGAATCTAATGTAAGTCAGCAGAGTTGAATACTGCTCTGAATATCCACAATGAAAATACCAATCAGGAAAGGAGGCATAGCACTTCACCTTCAGGGATAAGGCAAGGAAAGTACCTTAGCTTCTCGTCCTGGAAGTGATTCAGGTTCGCCAAACTAAAAAAAATTATAAATGGAAAACCGTAGAACTTACTCCCTTCAGCTAGCCTTAATTTTATCTGCAACCATTTTATAATTCGACCACCAGATCAACAAAGAAAATACATAGTCTATTAGATGTGATTCTTGGAGAAAAACATAAACTGATATAACTCAGAATAAATGTATAGGAATTTATTCGAAGTCTAGCTTTCAATTCCTTTGCTTAATATTACTAATATGGCAGAATAAGTGGAAATATAGTGCAATACATTTTCACAGAATAACGCCGACATTCAAATCTTCCATAGGAAACAACAATTAATTCTTCGAGGATTCTAGAGAGTGTACCCGTTGTCCTTTATTCTTCCAACGGCACTGTCAGATTTGGCTGCCAATCACCACACCTCCAGTCAGGTTTCTTAAGAGACATAAGAACATAGGCGTACAAATGTTAAATCGATTACATTGTCAAAAGATTATGTACATAGGTCTTATTCACATATAAGATATAACATCAAATGAATTATAAGAAATTTGAGTAAACTAAGATATTTACTGAGCTCTGTACACCCAATGCCTAGATGTTTGCTCTGCCACTTACTGAATCGGCTCCTGCTGATACAAGATAATCAAGTCTAGACGTGCTGAATTGGGATGGGCATGTATATGGTGATTAAATCATACGCTAGGTATCAAGATAATTTATTGGGGGTTCCCCATGAGTCCAACGGACTGGCATTTAAGCATGAAGCTTAAAAAATTGATGGTAGGTTACTTGCCTGCGAAGATGGAAACGGACAACCAAGGACGAACTCGACAACATCAAAGATGTAAATCGTTGTCCCACCAATTCTTTGCACGTTTCAATGGGCCATGCATGCGTCGTAGCTGTGAAGCTTCCTCCTACCACCGTACATGCCGCGTCTAAACAACACCTGTCATGTATATGCATGCAGTCACTTGTAAATGTTGGCATGTACATGAAGTATGCCCACTTGGTGCTTAAAATTTACTGCATGGACGTACTCGTGCAAATGCAGCAGATCAAGACGGAGAGAGGAGGTGCACTTGGGGGAGCAGCCAAACGAACGATTGGCTCAGACCCTCCAAGTAGATCTGAGTTTCTCAAGTGAGGACTTGGGTCTAGAGTGCTGGGTCGTCGTACCTAGGGTTACTGCCTCTGCCAAACCTGGTCGATCTAATATGCCGCCACCTCGATCCTTCATCAAACTAAGAGGTAGAGCTGTTGCAGTGCAAACCGCCGAATTCACTAGAGGAGATGACGCAATTTGATTTGTGATCAATTGGAGATACACTGCTGCCAACAAAACGATCTACTTTAAACCACCATCGCCACACCGTATTCTACCCTGCGTCATCCATCATAAGCATTTGCCAAGGAGATTAGGTGCGAGGCGGATGATGTGGAAGATCGATCGCGGCTTGGAGTCGCTGGCAGACGCGGTGATACGGAGGAGCCTCTTGGGAAGATCAATTTTTCATGGATTGACGATGTATTGAGATTTTCTTTCTAGGGACCATGATGTGTTGGGAAAATATAACGTGAAGATGCTATCCTTGCTAGGCCTTATTATTTTACAATGCTTTGGTGGGCCATTAATTAAGCTAACAAAACTCACGCATGCAAAAGAAGATGCGTCCCCCCTGAAAAAATAGCAAGACGTGCGAATATCTACTTTTTACGTGACACACAAATAACTTGATGGCATAGGTGTCCCGCAAAAAAAAACTTGATGGCATAGGTGCGTAGTCTTTTTACGTGATGCACAAATAGCTTGATGGCATAGGTGTCCCTCAAAAAAAACTTGATGGCATAGGTGCGTAGTTTTGAAGGGACTAATCTACACCGTTATAATTTGGACCCACCAGATTAACGGCTCGTATAATCTAATTAACGTGGGAATTTTTAGGAAGTGCCTAATTAGTATAGGTATATAGAGGTATAGATAGATAGATAGATGTCTATCTAAGTGGGAGTTCTTAAGTAATATGATTAGTTGAACTTAAATTTATCATGAACTTAGTACCTGACAGTGTCTTGCTTGTCTGTGTTGATTGTACATAGATGGCCCATGCTGTTGTTCCGTTGAATTTTAATGCGTTCCTTGAGAAAGCAAAGTTGAAAGATGATGGTAGCAATTACACGGACTGGGTCCGTAACTTGAGGATTATCCTCATTGCTGCACAGAAGAATTACGTCCTGGAAGCACCGCTGGGTGCCAGACCTGCTGCAGGAGCAACACCAGATATTGTGAACGTCTGGCAGAGCAAAGCTGATGACTACTCGATAGTTCAGTGTGCCATGCTTTACGGCTTAGAATCGGGACTTCAACGACGTTTTGAACGTCATGGAGCTTATGAGATGTTCCAGGAGTTGAAGTTAATATTTCAAGCAAATGCTCGGATTGAGATATATGAAGTCTCCAATAAGTTCTACAGCTCCAAGATGGAGGAGAATAGTTATGTCAGTCAGCATATACTCAAGATGTCTGGGTATAATAATCACTTGATTCAACTGGGAGTTAATCTTCTGGATGATAGCGTCATTGACAGAATTCTCCAATCACTACCACCAAGCTACAAGAGCTTCGCGATGAACTATAACATGCAAGGGATGAATAAGACGATTCCCAAGCTCTTCGCAATGCTAAAAGCTGCGGAGGTAGAAATCAAGAAGGAACATCAAGTGTTGATGGTCAATAGGACCACCAGTTTCAAGAAAAAGGGCAAAGGGAAGAAGAAGGGGAACTTCAAGAAGAACATCAAGCAAGTTGCTGATCAGGAGAAGAAACCCAAGTCTGGACCTAAGCCTGAGACTGAGTGCTTCTACAACAAGCATACTGGTCACTGGAAGCGGAACTGCCCCAAGTATTTGGCAGATAAGAAGGATGGCAAGGTGAACAAATGTATATGTGATATACATGTTATTGATGTGTACCTTACTGATGCTCGCAGTAGCACCTGGGTATTTGATACTGGTTCTGTTGCTAATATTTGCAACTCGAAACAGGGGCTACGGATTAAGCGAAGATTGGCTAAGTATGAGGCGCGTAGGAAATGGTTCCAAAGTCGATGTGATCCCGGTCGGCACGCTACCTCTACATCTACCTTCAGGATTAGTTTTAGACCTAAATATTTGTTATTTGGTGCCAACGTTGAGCATGAACATTATATCTAGATCTTGTTTGATGCGAGACGGTTATTCATTTAAATCAGAGAATAATGGTTGTTCTATTTATATGAGTAATATCTTTTATGGTCATGCACCCTTGAAGAGTGGTCTATTTTTATTGAATCTCGATAGTAGTGATACACATATTCATAATGTTGAAGTCAAAAGATGCAGAGTTGATAATGATAGTGCAACTTATTTGTGGCACTGCCGTTTAGGTCATATCGGTGTAAAACGCATGAAGAAACTCCATACTGATGGACTTTTGGAACCACTTGATTATGAATCACTTGGTACTTGTGAACCGTGCCTCATGGGCAAGATGACTAAAACGCCGTTCTCTGGAACTATGGAGAGAGCAACAGATTTGCTGGAAATCATACATACAGATGTATGTGGTCCGATGAATGTTGAGGCTCATCGCGGATATCATTATTTTCTCACCTTCACAGATGATTTAAGCAGATATGGGTATATCTACTTAATGAAACATAAGTCTGAAACTTTTGAAAAGTTCAAAGAATTTCAGTGTGAAGTTGAAAATCATCATAATAAGAAAATAAGGTTTCTACGATCTAATCGTGGAGGAGAATATTTGAGTTATGAGTTTGGTCTACATTTGAAACAATGCGGAATAGTTTCGCAACTCACGCCATCCGGAACACCACAGCGTAATGGTGTGTCCGAACGTCGTAATCGTACTTTACTTGATATGGTGCGATCTATGATGTCTCTTACTGATTTACCGCTATCGTTTTGGGGTTATGCTTTAGAGACGGCTGCATACAACATCAAAATCCGTTGAGACGACGCCTTATGAACTGTGGTTTGGCAAGAAACCAAAGTTGTCGTTTCTTAAAGTTTGGGGCTGCGATGATTATGTGAAAAAACTTCAACCTGATAAGCTCGAACCCAAATCGGAGAAATGTGTCTTCGTAGGATACCCAAAGGAGACTGTTGGGTACACTTTCTATCACAAATCCGAAGGCAAGACTTTTGTTGCTAAATTCAGAGTTTTTCTAGAGAAGGAGTTTCTCTCGAAAGAAGTGAGTGGGAGGAAAGTAGAACTTGATGAGGTAACTGTATCTACTCCCTTATTGGAAAGTAGTTCATCACAAAAACCGGTTCCTGTGACATCTACACCAATTAGTGAGGAAGTTAATGATGATGATCATGGAACTTCAGATCAAGTTGTTACTGAACCTCGTAGGTCAAACAGAATAAGATCCGCACTAGAGTGGTATGGTAATCCTGTTCTGGAGGTCATGCTACTGGATCATGATGAACCTACAAACTATGAAGAAGCAATGGTGAGCCCAGATTCTGCAAAATGGCTTGAGGCCATGAAATCTGAGATGGGATCAATGTATGAGAACAAAGTATGGACTTTGGTTGACTTGCCCGATGATCGGCAAGCAATTGAGAATAAATGGATCTTCAAGAAGAAGACTGACGCTGACGGTAATGTTACTGTCTACAAAGCTCGACTTGTTGCGAAAGGTTTTCGACAAGTTCAAGGGATTGACTATGATGAGACCTTCTCACCCGTAGAGATGCTTAAGTCTGTCCGAATCATGTTAGCAATTGCCGCATTTTATGATTATGAAATTTGGCAAATGGATGTCAAAACTGCATTCCTGAATGGATTTCTGGAAGAAGAGTTGTATATGATGCAACCGGAAGGTTTTGTCAATCCAAAGGGAGCTAACAAAGTGTGCAAGCTCTAGCGATCCATTTATGGACTGGTGCAAGCCTCTCGGAGTTGGAATAAACGCTTTGATAGTGTGATCAAAGCATTTGGTTTTGTACAGACTTTTGGAGAAGCCTGTATTTACAAGAAAGTGAGTGGGAGCTCTATAGCATTTCTGATATTATATGTGGATGACATATTGCTGATTGGAAATGATATAGAATTTCTGGATAGCATAAAGGGATACTTGAATAAGAGTTTTTCAATGAAAGACCTCGGTGAAGCTGCTTACATATTGGGCATCAAGATCTATAGATATAGATCAAGACGCTTAATTGGACTTTCATAAAGCACATACCTTGACAAAGTTTTAAAGAAGTTCAAAATGGATCAAGCAAAGAAAGGGTTATTGCCTGTGTTACAAGGTATGAAGTTGAGTAATACTCAATGCCCGACCACTGCAAAAGATAGAGAGAAGATGAAAGATGTCCCTATGCTTCAGCCAAAGGCTCTATCATGTATGCAATGCTGTGTACCAGACCTGATGCGTGCCTTGCTATAAGTCTAGTAGGGAGGTACCAAAGTAATCCAGGAGTGGATCACTGGACAACGATCAAGAACATCCTGAAATACCTAAAAAGGACTAAGCATATGTTTCTCGTTTATGGAGGTGACAAAGAACTCATCGTAAGTGGTTACGTTGATGCAAGCTTTGACACTGATCTGGAGGATTCTAAATCGCAAACCGGATACATGTTTACATTGAACGGTGGAACTGTTAGTTGGTGCAGTTCTAAACAAAGCGTCATGGCGGGATCTACATGTGAAGCGGAGTACATAGCTGCTCCGGAAGAAGCAAATGAAGGAGTCTGGATGAAGGAGTTCATATCCGATCTAGGTGTCATACCTAGTGCATTGGGTCCAATGAAAATCTTTTGTGACAATACTGATGCAATTTCCTTGGCGAAGAAATCCAGATTTCACAAGAGAACCAAGCACATCAAGAGACGCTTCAATTCCATTCGGGATCTAGTCCAGGTGGGAGACATAGAAATTTGCAAGATACATGCGGATCTGAATGTTGCAGACCCGTTGACTAAGCCTCTTCCACGAGCAAAACATGATCAGCACCAAGGCTCCATGGGTGTTAGAATCATTACTGTGTAATCTAGATTATTGACTCTAGTGCAAGTGGGAGACTGAAGGAAATATGCCCTAGAGGCAATAATAAAGTTATTATTTATTTCCTTATACATGATAAATGTTTATTATTCATGCTAGAATTGTATTAACCGGAAACATAATACATGTGTGAATACATAGACAAACAGATTGTCACTAGTATGCCTCTACTTGACTAGCTCGTTAATCAAAGATGGTTATGTTTCCTAGCCATAGACATGAGTTGTCATTTGATTAATGGGATCACATCATTAGTAGAATGATTTGATTGACATGACCTATTCCGTTAGCTTAGCACACGATCGTTTATTATGTTGCTATTGCTTTCTTCATGACTTATACATGTTCCTATGACTATGAGATTATGCAACTCCCGTTTACCGGAGGAACACTTTGTGTGCTACCAAACGTCATAACGTAACTGGGTGATTATAAAGGTGCTCTACAGGTGTCTCCGAAGGGACATGTTGGGTTGGTGTATTTTGAGATTAGGATTTGTCACTCCGATTGTCGGAGAGGTATCTCTGGGCCCACTCGGTAATACACATCACTTAAGCCTTGCAAGCATTGCAACTAATGAGTTAGTTACGAGATGATGTATTACGGAACGAGTAAAGAGACTTGCCGGTAACGAGATTGAACTAGGTATTGAGATACTGACGATCGAATCTCGGGCAAGTAACATACCGATACAAAGGGAACAACGTATGTTGTTATGCGGTCTGACCGATAAAGATCTTCGTAGAATATGTGGGAACCAATATGAGCATCCAGGTTCCGCTATTGGTTATTTACCGGAGACGTGTCTCGATCATGTCTACATAGTTCTCGAACCCGTAGGGTCCGCACACTTAACGTTATGATGATAGTTATATTATGAGTTTATATATTTTGATGTACCGAAGGTTGTTCGGAGTTCCGGATGTGATCACGGACATGACGGGGAGTCTCGAAATGGTCCAGACATGAAGATTGATATATTGGAAGCCTATGTTTGGATATCGGAAGTGTTTCGGGTGAAATCGGGATTTTACCGGAGTACCAGGAGGTTACTGGAACCCCCCGGGAGGTTAATGGGCCTTAGTGGGCCTTTACGGAGAAGAGGAGAGGCGGCCAGGGCTGGGCCGCGTGCCCCTCCCCCCTAGTCCGAATAGGACAAGGAGAGGGGGGCGGCGCCCCCCCTTCCTTCCTCTCTCCCTCCTCCTCCCCCCTTCCCAAGTCCTAATCCAACTAGGAAAGGGGGGAGTCCTACTCCCGGTGAGAGTAAGACTCCTCCCGGCATGCCTATCCCCTTGTCCGAATGCACCCCCCTTGCTCATTTATATACGGGGGCAGGGGGCACCCTAGAGACACAACAATTGATCGTTTGATCTTTTAGCCGTGTGCGGTGCCCCCCTCCACCATAGTCCACCTCGATAATGCTGTAGCGGTGCTTAGGCGAAGCCCTGCGTCGGTAGAACATCATCATCGCCACCATGCCATCGTGCTGAAGAAACTCTCCCTCAATACTTGGCTGGATCGGAGTTTGAGGGACGTCATCGGGCTGAACGTGTGCTGAACTCGGAGGTGACATACGTTCGGTACTTGATCGGTCGGATCGTGAAGACGTACGACTACATCAACCGCGTTGTGCTAACGCTTCCGCTTTCAGGCTACGAGGGTACGTAGACAACACTCTCCCCTCTCGTTGCTATGCATCACCATGATCTTGCGTGTGCGTAGGATTTTTTTTGAAATTACTACGTTCCCCAACACCCATACCCATGTGATTATGTCCTCGGAGGTGGTGAAGTAGGAGTTGTTGATGATGTAGGCCTGTCGTCCGTCTTCCAAGGCATAGGCTCACCATCGTAGAAGGATGATCGAGTCTCCGGGATCCTTAAATCTGCAGCCAAACTCATCCTTTTGAATCTATATTCATACTCACAGTTCTAGTTTTGCAGGTCATAGATCTGGGCTTGGAGGTGCTCGATTTTCTCTTGAAGCTTGACGATGGTTTCCCCAATGACTTTGGCATCTAGCTTGTGGTTGTTGGTGAACTCGGTGATCATGATCTAGTTGGCGTTGAGTCCACGCTCCACCATCCCTTGGCACTTTAAGACTTGCTGCTCCACAGCTTCGAGCTTTGTCTGCACGCTTCCGGTACGCCTTGGTCCCTCCACATCAGGGATGTGCAGCACCCCCTCACACATCTCAATGGTTTGAGGGTGTTACAGCACCTCTGCGAGATAGGGGTTGATAACCCTCTCGAAGAACTTGTCCTTCGGAGTGCTTCGAGATGCCATGATGCTCTAGATCTGAAACAGAAACAGCTCGAAACGAAAACAGAGGATATTTGCGTGATACGGTGGTCAAAACCTTCGGGAGTATATATAATGAATTTTTACTGACCAAAATACGTAACATGCAAGAAAATGGAGTCCGGGAGGCACACGAGGTGCCCAGGAGACAGGGGCGCGCCCAGTAAGGGTGGGCGCGCCCTCCACTCTCATGGGGGCCTCGTGTCCCTTTCAGACTACTTCTTTCTTCCTAAAATTCTTAAATAATCCAAAAATGACAAAAATTACCATTGAAGTTGTTTTGGAGTCGGTTTACTTACCGTACCACATACCTATTCCTTTTCGGAGTCTGGAATGTTCTACAAAGTGTCCCTTATGTATTCCTCTGGGTTTACGGTTTCAATAATATTAGTTTCAACATTAATAGGGTTACCTGAAATATAATGTTTACTTCTTTGACCGTTTACCACCCTCGGACTTGTGCCTTCAAAGTTGTTGATTTTTATGGCACCAGAACAATAGACCTCCTCGATAACATAGGGACCTTCCAATTTAGAGAGAATCTTTCCTGCAAAAAATCTTAAACGGGAGTTGAACAATAACACATATTCTCCTACATTAAACTCACGCTTTTGTATCCATTTATCATGCCAGTGCTTGACTTTTCCTTTGAATAACTTGGCATTCTCGTAAGCTTGGGCTCTCCATTCATCAAGTGAGCTAATATCAAACAACCTCTTCTCACCGGCAAGTTTGAAGTCATAATTGAGCTCTTTAATAGCCCAATATGCTTTATGTTCAAGTTCAAGAGGTAAATGACATGCTTTTCCATAAACCATCTTATATGGAGACATGCCCATAGGATTTTTATATGCAGTTCTATAGGCCCATAATGCGTCATCAAGTTTTTTGGACCAATTATTTCTAGATCTATTCACAGTCTTTTGCAAAATTAACTTGCGCTCCCTATTGCTCAACTCTACTTGACCACTAGACTGCGGATGATAAGGAGATGTGATTCTATGATTAACATCATACTTAACAAGCATCTTACGGAAAGCACCATGAATAAAATGTGAACCACCATCAGTCATAAGATATCTAGGGACTCCAAACCTCGGAAAAATAACTTCTTTAAGCATTTTAATAAAAGTGTTATGATCAGCACAACTAGTTGGAATAGCTTCTACCCACTTAGTAACGTAATCAACAACAACTAAAATGTGTGTATAACCATTGGAGGTAGGAAAAGGTCCCATATAATCAAAGCCCCAAACATCAAACGGTTCAATAACAAGAGAATAATTCATAGGAATTTCTTGACGCCTACTAATATTACCAATTCTTTGACATTCATCACAAGATAAGACAAACTTACAAGCATCTTTGAAGAGAGTAGGCCAATAAAAACCAGATTGTAGTACCTTGTGTGCAGTTCTATCTCCAGCGTGGTGCCCTCCGTAGGATTCAGAGTGATACATGCGTAGGATCTGTTCCTATTCATGCTCAGGTACACAACGTCTAATAGCACCATCTACTCCTTCTTTATAAAGGTGTGGGTCATCCCAAAAGTAATGTCTTAAATCATAAAAGAACTTTTTCTTTTGCTGGTATGTGAAACTAGGTGGTATAAATTTAGCAACAATATAATTAGCATAATCAGCATACCATGGAGCAGTACAAGAAGCATTAACGACCGCTAATTGTTCATCAGGAAAGCTATCATCAATAGGCAGTGGGTCATCAAGAACATTCTCTAACCTAGACAAGTTGTCTGCAACGGGGTTCTCAGCCCCCTTTCTATCAATAATATGCAAATCAAATTCTTGGAGCAGGAGAACCCATCTAATGAGTCTAGGCTTAGCATCTTTCTTTTCCATAAGATATTTAATAGCAGCATGATCAGTGTGAATAGTAACTTTGGAATCAACAATATAAGGTCTAAACTTATCACATGCAAACACAACTGCTAAGAATTCTTTTTCAGTAGTAGCATAATTTCTCTGGGCAGTGTCAAGAGTCTTACTAGCATACTGGATAACATTCAATTTCTTATCAACTCTTTGCCCTAGAACAACACCTACAGCATAATCACTAGCATCACACATAATTTCAAAAGGTAAATTCCAATCAGGTGGCTGAACAACAGGTGCAGTGATCAAAGCTTTCTTAAGTGTTTCAAACGCTTCTACACAATCATCATCAAAGACAAGAGGAATATCTTTTTGCAATAAATTAGTCAGACGCCTAGAGATCTTAGAAAAGTCCTTAATGAACCTCCTATAAAAACTGGCATGACCAAGGAAACTTCTTATACCTTTTATGACCCTGGGACAAGGCATCTTTTCAATAGCATCAACTTTGGCTTTGTCAACTTCAATACCTCTCTCAGAAATCTTATGCCCCAAGACAATGCCTTTATTAACCATAAAGTGACACTTTTCCCAATTCAGAACGAGACTAGTGTCTCCGCATCTCTGCAAAACTCGATCAAGGTTGCTCAAACAATTATCAAAGGAGGATCCATAAACGGAGAAGTCATCCATGAATACCTCACAAATCTTTTCACAAAAATCAGAGAATATAGGCATCATGCATCTTTGAAAGGTAGCAGGTGCATTACATAAACCAAAAGGCATATGTCTATAAGCAAAAGTACCGAAAGGGCAAGTAAAAGTAGTTTTTTATTGATCTCCCGCTGACACAGGTTTTTGAGAGAAACCAGAATAACCATCTAGAAAGCAAAAATGTGTGTGTTTGGACAGTCTTTCTAGCATTTGAGCAATAAAGGGTAAAGGGTAATGATCCTTCTTAGTAGCCTTATTTAATTTACGGAAATCAATTACCATCCTATAACCTATAATAATTCTTTGCGGGATCAATTCGTCTTTATCATTAGGAACAACGGTAATACCTCCCTTTTTAGGAACATAATCGACATGGCTTACCCAATCACTATCAGCAACGGGATAAATTATACCTGCCTCAAGGAGCTTTAGTATCTCCTTTCTTACCACTTCTTTCATCTTGGGATTTAGTCGTCCTTGAGGATCTTTGACTGGTGTGGCATCGTCCTCCAATTTAATTTTGTGTTGGCATAACATGGGACTGACGCCCTTAAGATCATCCAGAGTATATCCAATAGCAACGCGGTGCTTCTGCAGAGTTTTCAATAATCTTTCTTCTTCTTGCTCTGAAAGGTTAGCACAAATAATAACAGGAAATATTTTCTTTTCATCAAGGTAAGCATACTTCAGATTATCAGGTAAAGGTTCGAGTTCAAACACGGGATCACCCTTGGGTGGAGGGGGATCCCCAAGAATTTCAACGGGAAGGTTATGTTTCAGAATAGGTTACTGTTTAAGGAATACTTCATCTATTTCCCTTCTTTCTTTCATAACATATCATTATCATGGTCTAGCAAATATTGTTCTAACAGATCAGTAGGAGGCACGGCAATAGAAGCAAGAACAATTATTTCATCTTTACTAGATAGTTCTTTATCACGGTGGCCCAATCCAAGCCAATAAAGTGCAGCAAGGTGGCCCAATCCTTTTTGTAGCAAAGGATAAGCCTGGACAATTTCTTATAATGAGAAAAGTGCTCCCGAGGACACATGGGAATTATCGTCAAGCTAGTTTCATCACGCTCATACTTGGACAAACATCTCACTTATGATTAACCCCTATTGCAAGCATCCACAACTACAAAAGAAGTATTAAGGTAAACCTAACCACAGCATTAAACATATGGATCCAAATCAGCCCCTTACGAAGCAACGCATAAACTAGAGTTCAAGCTTCTATCACTCTAGAAACCCATCATCTAATTATTACTTCCCAATGCCTTCCTCTAGGCTAAAATAATGGTGAAGTATCATGTAGTCGATGTTCACATAACACCACTAGAGGAAAGACAACATACATCTCATCAAAATATTGAACGAATACCAAATTCACATGACTACTAATAGCAAGACATCACCCATGTCCTCAGGAACAAACATAACTACTCACAAAGCATATTCATGTTCATAATCAGAGGAGTAATAATATGCATTAAGGATCTGAACATATGATCTTCCACCAAGTAAACCAATAAGCATCAACTACAAGGAGTAATCAACACTACTAGCAACCCACAGGTACCAATTTGTGGTTTTGGATACAAGATTGGATACAAGAGATGAACTAGGGTTTGAGAGGAGATAGTGCTGGTGAAGATGTTGATGGAGATTGACCCTCTCCTGATGGGAGGATCGTTGGTGATGATTTCCCCCTCCCCGAGGGAAGTTTCCCCGGCAGAACTGCTCTGCCAGAGCTCTAGATTGGTTCTGCCTCGTGGCGGCGGAGTTTCCTCCCGTAAGCTTGCCCACGATTTTTTCCAGGGTAAAAGCCTTCATATAGCATAAGATGGACACCGAAGGGCCACCAGGGGGCCCAGGAGACAGGGGGCGCGCCCAGTAGGGGTGGGCGCACCCCCACCCTCCTGGCCAGGGTGTGGGCCCCCTGAGGTGTTTCTTCAGATCAATAATTCTTATTAATTCCAAAAATAAGTTTCGTGGAGTTTCAGGTCTTTTGGAGCAGTGCATAATAGGTTTCCAATGTTTGCTCCTTTTCCAGCCAGAATTCCAGCTGCCGGCATTCCCCCTCTTCATGGTAAACCTTATAAAATAAGACAGAATAGCCATAAGTATTGATATATAATGTGTAATAAAAGCCCATAATGCAATAAATATTGATACAAAAGCATGATGCAAAATGGACGTATCACTCTTTCATTGCATATATATATAATTATCCTCACTATATTATGCAGATTGAAGATCGTCGAATGCAGAAAAGCTGAAATGTATGATATTGGGTTCATTAACACAAATCTCATAGATGAATATATGGTTACATTTCATGCCAAATAAACCAAGGACAACTTGCTACGATCGTTGGTAATAAATCAAAACAAAGATACAATACTCCTTCCTTACAACTTCAAGTGAGTGTTACTGTCTTGTGCATATTTGGTTTCCCTTAATTATTACTCGAGGTTATAGTAATTAATGTAATTGATGAGTTATGCATGCGTGCGCAGCTTCCACTATATTCTGCTAGAGATTAAGCTTGAGCAGGGACTAGTAAACGTCTTAGACTCGAGACGAAAAAATCCAGGAGTATGCGACCATGACTAAAATGCTCGACAAGTAAGTTGAATCGATCATTATCGCACCATATCGGCAACTTTGTTCATTTCATGATATCAAGTAATTGTTTTCTTTGTCTCGCAGGGTTTGGAAAGTATTCACCGCACAAGTTCTGGGACTGCCGCGGGATCTACGATGGAAATATCCGAAAGTAAGTACTACTAGCTAGCTAGTTCCGCACATCTCCCGTTGATTCTAGCTACTTTCATCAATGCCTTTTATAATGCTTCATTATCAGGTTGATTGACCTCTATTTCTCGTAAAGTGCTTGTGGCAGGAAGCCGGGAATAATTACTGTGGATGCTACATCTGTGAGTTCATCTACAACGCGACGACCTAGAATAGGTGGGGCTACTCTAAAAGACAATATGAAGTGCGTAAGCAATAATATTCACAAGTTTATTTTATTACCGTCATTTCTGTTGAGTTTCATTCATATATATGTATTGACCCCCTTATTCAAATTAGATGTGGAAGATGCGGGATGAACTCCTACCACAAGATCGCATACGAGCAATTCAAGAGGAATTGGCTGGATTCTTTCTTGACCACGCCATCAATAAAGCCAGAGAATACCATGCATGTGGAAGTTGAGTTCATATGTTAGGGTATTGTAAGAGATCTTACACATTATATATATATATATATATATATATATATATATATATATATATATATATATATATATGTAGCCAGTAGCGTCGATAAGATATACGAAAACTTGTTGTTCGACCAATCTCTCAGAGAAGGAGAGGTCGATCACTTCTCTATGTATATGTTCATAACGATCTTTTGTACTTAATAGTTTCCTTCATTTTCTTACTAGCTAGCTAGCGTGTCGAGTCCTCTCTATACGTATAGTACGTAGCGTTGACCAAGCACGAAGATAAGAGAGGACACTTCTCCC
>NC_057795.1:30038536-30049696 GCF_018294505.1 Triticum aestivum | reverse complement strand
CCTGAACTACTGACGCGTGGAAGCCTTTTGGACCCGGTTGGTGGCACCAACCGGGACAAAAGGTCCCCCTGCCTGGGCAAGCGGTAGCGGCCACGTGGAGCCCCATATGTCCTGGTCCCTGGGCGAACCGGGACTAAAGGTACGGGGCTTTAGTACCGACCCTTTAGTCCCGGTTCGGGAACTGGGACAAATGGCCCTCCCGAATCAGGACAAATGGCCCTCACGAACCGGGCCGAATGGCCTGTTTTCTACTAGTGCTAGCAAAGGGGTTAGGCAGGGCGGTCCTGTACCCTCCTCCTTTTTAGTCTTGTACCTGATGTTTGCACTAGAATTCTAAAGTTGCTGATAATAACTTGATTGATGGGGTATTCCCTCCTACAAATCCACCTGGGTTATTAGCATGCATGCAGTATGCTGATGATACCCTCCTCTTTTTAGATAACAGTCTAGAACATGCTAGGACCCTAAAAGGGCTATTATCCTGTTTTGAGGATCTTTCTGGCATGAGGATTAACTTTCATAAATATGACCTGGTTCCTATCAACATTTACAGGAATGAGGCCCTTGTTTTTTCCTAGACTCTCGGATGCAAACTAAGCTCTTTCCCTGTTAAAAATATATTGGTGCTTCCCTCCATTACAACAAGATTAGGAAGGAAGACCTTCAACCCACTATAGATAAAATTCTTAAGAGGGATGCTGGATGGAGAGGGAGGCTTCTCTCTTTTGACAAGACTCATTCTAGTTCAAGCATGTCTTGCTATTATTCCTTCTTACCTTATGGGATTTGTTAAATTCCTAAATGGGCCATTAAGCTCATTAACTCACAATCGGCTCACTGTTTTCAGGATGACTATGAAAGGCATCACAAATACCATTTAGTTGCATGTGTGTCTCTCACTATTAAAAAAGATTTTGGGGGCTTTGGTATTACTGATATTGGTGGTATGAACATCTGTATTTTAGCCTCTTGGGTGAGTAGATACTATAATGTTGAGGGTAAGATTTGGAAAAATATTATTGATTCTAAAAATAACCTCCAGAGTCCTAATATTTTTTCTTGCTTCACTTCTGGGGCTTCACCCTTCTGGAAGGGTGTACTTTGGGCATCTCATCCTGCAAAAGTTGGTTTCTCCTGGAGCATAGGTAATAGCAAAAGCGTTAGATTCTGGGAGGACCATTGGTTTGGCAATGCTACCTTAGCTACCCAATATTAGGATATTTACATTCTAACTAACGAGCATAATTTCACTATTGACACAGTCTGGGATGGTATTAAGCTTAAGCTCACTTTCAGGACATGTTTCACTCAATAACTACTGAACTTGTGGTTTGAGCTTCTGGAAATTGCTAACTCCATTCATCTTTCTGTTGTAGATGACTCCCTGGTTTGGACTCTGAAATCCAAAGGGGTGTACACTATGAAGTCTTTTTACAAGTTTGGTAATTTTAGAGGTGTGTTACCTATGAACACCCTTGCTCCCTGGTCTATTAAAACCCCTCCTAGGATTCAAATCTTCCCTTGGCTTCTAGCTAATAATAAACTGCGCATCAGGGATAACCTAAGTAAGAGACAACCAGTCCCTAATTCGACCCAGTGTTCTGCTCTGAAATGGAATCTTGCTATCATTTGTTCTTTGGTTGTGTTGTTACTGCTGAATTCTAGAGAGCTATTGCTAGGCTAACTGGATTTGGACGAGACATTAGTATAATGTCCTTCTCTTCTTGTTGGTCTAGAGGAGTTGGCTTTGCTGCTATCAATGTTATTCATGGAGCTGGCCTGTGGGCTATCTGGAAAACTCGTAATGACATGGTTTTCTTCTGTTGTTTCGTCCGGTATGCAGGCTATGTGGCGCAAACCTGCATGGAATCTATCTCCTTGTGGCCGTGTCAAGGAACTTATGGAAAGATGTTCACATGAACTGGAGCAGCTAGCGCGAAGCCCCCGCACTTCTGATGTGGCCAGATCCGAGCTGAAGTGGGAAGGCATGTTCTAGAGTCCATCAAAATGTTGGGAAAAAGCTCATCGTCTTTTCAGCATGCTTAGATGCTAGTTATCAGCAACGAAATGAATTTGTAGCTCCTTGAACTTGTTTAAATTGAGCCATGCGGCTTTTTTTGCTGTTGCCAATAATTTTAGTTTTGTTATGTATGTGTGTTTTGTGGCTGAGGTGGCGTGTTGCTGGCTTCCGAGTGCTTGCCCGTAAGACTGAGATTATGTGCTTCATTTTTGTTGCAAAAAATGGATGATGCAAATCCAAGTCACTGCCTTTATTTTCCGCTATGCTCGTGAGGGGATAAGGACTCTGTTTTGTTTTTTTAGTGGTACACCGCAACATGTGACAAAGAGTTCAGAGGTCACCACACATTATTTCGAGATGTATAAGTCTACAACTTAAGCACCCCCCGGTCTCTCATGACGTTCCGCCACAAGCCTCCATCAGCCCCGCCGGATCACAAAGCCTCAATTCATTGGAGCTTGGTAACTTGAAGGATAATAGATTTGTCAGACTGCGTGCTGAGTAGTTCTAGTTATGCTATGTTGAAACTTATTATTGTTAGCTTGTGGTGCTCTCGGGTTTTCATCCCACAACGTGTGTTTCAGTTGCAATCACATGTGGTGGGTTTTTTATTAGTGTGTTGAACTCGCTCACCCCTTGTTTTATTTTCATCATGTTTTATAATGGAAAGGGCCTGAGCCCGGTTGAAAAAAAATACATTTACATCTATCAATCAAATGAAAATGGATAAGAAAACCGAGATCTTTAATCTCAACCATGAACCTTCCAGTAAGCACATAAAATGCATCTTGCTGCCCCAGTGGCGAAGGTAGCAATCTGAGAAGCTTTGGCTGCTGCCATAGCCATACCTAACACAATCTGACAAGCTTTGGCTGCCATGTACACTAGGTCTATATGCGAAAGGACTCTTTCGCGACCGACCATGGTGACACGCGATTCGCTTGGCGCAGCCATAAGCAGCTTCCGACACGCTGTATCTCTTTCCAAATCAATCATAATCATTGTTTCCATGTATTCAAATAATGGCCCTACTATTTCATTGACCATGCAACTAACCCATACGTGCATATGTACTCCCTCCGTCAGAATTACTTGTCCATTTACATCTATCAATCAAATAAAAATGGATGTATCTAGACGTATTTTAGTTCTAGATGCATCCATTTTTGAGACAAGTAATTCCGAAAGGAGGGAGTACGTGACTTGAACTCAAGAACTCTTGGTCTAAGGATAACCCCACTAACCAACTAGGACACCCTAATGCTTGCAAATATTAACTTCTTTTTTTGTTTTCTTCTACTTCAATTCGTGGCTGGGCCGGCCCATTGTTGAATCTATCATTTCATCATTATTTCTTTTTTGTTATTTCTATTTATATCTTTTCTATTTTTCGGTTCCTTTTTCAGAAAAGGCTCACACTTATAGAATTTTGTTCAAAAATTAAAAATGTTAGCGTTTTAAACTTTTGTTCATAAAGTACAAATATTCATATTTAAAAAATAATGTACAAATATGTCAAAAAAGTCTTTGTTTAAACGGAAAAATGCTTACATCAATAATTTTAAATTTTTGAACATCTATTAAATAGAAAAGTTGTTTGTTTATTGTTCAATTAAAAAAATATTCGTATATTACTCATTTTAAAACCTGTTTCCAAATTTGTAATATTTCTGGAAAACCAAAAAAGTTATTGTTTTCAAATATTTTATATTAATTATAAAAAATCCTGGAATTTTTTAAAATGTTCCCAATTACAATTTTTCTTTGTAACTTTAATAAATGTTTGGGTTGAAATATTTTCATTGATTTTTAAAAAAGTATGTGGTTTGCAATTTGTGTACAACATCAATATTTCGGAATTTATTAACAGTTTTGAAAAACATGTTCATGTTTATATAATTTTCACACACAATTTAAAATTACAAAATTGTTGACAAATTTTAAGAAATAATTCAGATATAAAAAGATGTTCATGTTGATTGATATTGACAGAAATTACAAATAAGAAAAGCCTTGCCCCACGGGCACACCTGAACCCCCACCTTTGAACACTTGACATGCTGACATCAAGTTTTACCAACATGTGGGCATGCTCATGGAAGGCCTTCATGAAAAATCTGAAAGAATTCGGACACCAAACACACGTTGCGTGACGTTCAGCTAGTGTTTTTGGGTTTTCTCACCGGGAAAATTCTAGAAGATGCATAAAATGCCATAACTCAATGAAATTTATGATGGATGCTTTGCATGGCGAGGCTAGTGTGTGGGAAAAATTTGGGTCCATTTTATTGATATGAAAAAAATTGCATACTGACTTGCCCTACCGGACTACCCGAACCACCACCTTTGAACATGGTGTGATACCTGCCATGCATGAAATGACACTAAATTTTGCCAGCATGTGGGCATGCTCATGGAAGGCCTCCATGCAAAATTTGAAGGAATTCGGACACCGAACGCATGTTGCGTCACCTTCGGCTTTTGTTTTTAGGTTTTTTCACCGGGAAAATCCTAGAAAATTCGTAAAACGTTAGACCTCAAGGAAACTTATCATGTATGCTAGGAATGGTGATGCTAATGCGAGAAAAAAAATTGGGTCTATTTTATTGTTGTGAAAAAAGCGCATCTAGACTTACCCTACCAGCCTACCCGAACCACCACCTCTGAACAGGTGTGCTTCTTGGTAAGCATGAAACGACACCAAGTTTTTTCAGCATGTGGGCATGCTCATGGCAGACCTCCGTGAAATTTTTGAAGGAATCCGGACACCGAACATGTTCGTCTAGTGTTTTAGGTTTTTTTCACGGGGAAAACCCTAGGAAATGCATAAAATGTCATAACTCTATGGAACTTATCATGTATGCTAGGCATAGTGATGCTAGTGCGAGGAATTTTTTTGGGTCTATTTTATTGTTATGAAAAAAAATGTGCATCCAGACTTGTCCTACCGGCCTACTCGAACCACCACCTCTGAACATGGTGTGTTTCTTGTCATGCATGAAATGACATCACATTTTGTCAGCATGTGGTCATTCTCATGGTAGACCTCCATGGAAAACTTTAAGGAATTCAGACACCTATCGCAAGTTGCGTCACATTCAGCTAGTGTTTTAGGGGTTTTTCACATGGAAAACTATAGAAAATGTATAAAATGTTAGAACTCAATAAAATTTATCATGGATGCTTGGAATGGTCATGCTAGTGTGTGGAAAAAACTCGCTCCATTTTATTCATGTGAAAAAAGTGCATCCAGACTTGCCGTACAGGTCTACCCAAACCACCACCTTTGAAAATGGGGTGCTTCTTGGCATGCATGAAATGGCACCAAATTTTGCCAGCATGTGGCCATAATTATGGCAGGCCTCCATGCAAAATTTGGAATAATTAGGACACTAAACGCACGTTGCGTGATGTTCGGCTAGTGTTTTTCGGTTTTTTCACCGAAAAACCCTAGAAAATGTATAAAATGTAAGAAATCAATGACTTTATTATCATGGATGCATGAGCAAGCGAGTTGACATGATGGTCCTGTTGAACTAAAATGATGAACCATTTTTCTTTGAGGGGAACTAAGTTTCCATATTCAGAACTTACTTCGCAAAAAAATTATTGCGACCTTCATATTCGGCAGATGGAAAAAATGAATTACTTGAAGAGCCGGAATCCCTGGGAATTGATAATTGAAAAAAGTTCATCGAAATATAATAAAAGTTCATCGAATTTGAGAAAAGTTCATCATAATTCGAAAAAGTTCACCGAATCTGGAAAATAGTTCATTGATTTTTTGAAAAAAGTTCATCGCATTTGAAAAAAGTTCATTGAATTTGAAAAAAGTTCATTGAATTTGAGAAAAGTTCATTGACTTAAAAATGAGTTCATCAAATTTGAAAAAGGTTCATTGCGTTTGCAAAAAAAGTTCACTGAATTAGAAAAAAGTTCATCCAATTTGAAGAAAAGTTTACTACATTTGAATTGAACTTGAAAAATAGTTCATGAAATTTTGGAAAAAAATCATCGAAGTTGAAAAAAAGTTCATGAAATCCGTGAACATTACGAAATAGAAAAAGTAAAACAATAAAAAGAAAAAAGAAAAATAAAAATAAAAAAGAAAAATAAAAGAAGAAAGAAAAAGGAAATAAGAGAGAAAAAGAAAAGAAGGAACAAAGAAGGTAAGAAAATATACTTGATCACAAAACGTTGAGTGGCGGGGTGGTTATCACGTGGCCGGCCCGCTTCGCGAAGGGGGAGGTATGCGCCCTGTACGAAAAACACTGTATTCGGCGCTAAGGGCGCCGAATAGGAACCAGAGAGAAATAGGGGTGCCCCCTTCAGAGCCCACGAGAACGAGAGCACCTACCGTCTCGCTTGATGTTTTCCCCTATGCACTACAGTACTAGTAGGCCGGCCTATTTTCATGTGTTCATTCGCTCGCTCGTTGGCGGTGATGCTGTGTTGGCTTTGCTCGTTTGCTTCGGTTTTTTCATATACTGTAATGGTTCGGTTTGTGGTTTACTTTGTTATGTACTCTGCATAATAATTAATGCAGAGACCGGGGATTTTAACCTCCTTTTCAAATAAAAAGAAAAAATGTGGTGGAGAGATATAGCTAAACATGAAAAGACAAAAGAAACAAGATATATTGATTCCTTTAGAGCGAGGAGCATCTATAGGCGGGCGACCCAAACCAGCCTCAAACACTTGCGCGGATGACCGGGTCATTGACTGGTCAAAAAAATGCGACGCAGAAGGACTTCTTAAACTGGCCTTCTAATTCTGAAATTAAGAATACATATAGTTAGGTACCAATATGAGTAGAATCATCACCACATCGAACTACCTAATGATGCACTAATAATCTAATAATATGGAGTGGGCACACATAAGTGCGCATATCATATTTTGTGAGACGCTATTTCTATTTTGAAGACAAACCTGCTTGAATTTTTTTAGGTTGCCTTCCATGCTAACTATTTAACATATAAGCTACATGTACCAGCAACATCCACAAATCAGTCATAGAGTAATCAACACACACAGAGACCAAAAAATAAGAGTCCTCATGGTCTCCTCCATGGAACAATGCCAACGTCGCATGTTGTCGCCTCCGCAGAATCAAGCAACCATTGCTCACTGTTGGTGCTAATGCGTAATGTTCATGAGCCATCATCGCTGAATCTACTTCTATCACGATCAAATATAAAGGGGAGAGACTGCATGTCGCCACTCAGCTCAGGCAAGAGAAAGAACAAGAGGGGGGAGAGAGACAAAGAGAGAGAGAGAGAGAGAGTATAACTACACTAAACAAGGCATACAATCGGGCCACATAAGCCCATTAGTCTCGGTTCAGTCACGAACCGGGACCCATGGGGGCATTGGTTCCGGTTCGTGAGGCCAGGGGCCTGCCGGGCCTCGTGGGGGCATTGGTCCCGGTTCGTCTGAGCCCTTTGGTCCCGATTGGTGGGACGAACCGGGACCAATGGGCCTTGCTCCTAGCCCACCATCATTGGTCCTGGTTGATGGTTTGAACCGGGACCAAAGGTTGCCCTTTAGTCCCGGTTCCAGCCATGAACCAGGACCAATGAGATGCCTATATATACCCCTCGCCCCCGAGCAGAGCAGTGGAGTACTCTGTTTTTTCTGGCCATTGGGGGGAGGGTTTTGTGGTGCTCTATCTCACCTCCTATGCACATGCGGTGTTCGATGGAATGTCCGAGCCACACTACTTAAAACTTTCTCCTCTCCAAGCTCGACCTCCAATGTCCATTTCCCTTAATATTTGTCTAGGTTTAGCGGTCCGTCACGTCCCGTCCTCGTCTTCACCGTCGTCGATCGCCCGCGCCGATCTCGCCGCGGGCACCACCATAGTGAGCCTCTTGTTTTTATCTTCTTTCTGAAAGGAAAAAATTCTAACTTGTATGTTTGCATAGATACTTGTATAATTTTCTTACTTTTATTATTGCTTCTTATTATTTAATGCGATGGTTTTGGTATCCGCCCCCGTCGGCCCTCGTCCTGTCTATGATTCCGATGTGGTATATATTATCTTTATAACTATTTGGTTCATTTATTGTTTATGACAACTTTGCCGACCAACGAGACATAGATTTTATTTATCTATGAGGTATGTAAACCGGAAATTCCAACCGACCCTATTGTCGAGAGGTTAAATTTAGTTGAAGAAGAAAAAATTGAGGAGGAGAAGATGATTTTGGAGTTGCATGTTGCGGATGTCGTCGATGATCACAAGATCAAGATTGATGCAATGCGCTTGAAGATTAGAAAATATGCCATTCATACCGAGGCTTGGTATATATCATTATGCCGTTGGATCAATTGTTAGCTTGGTTGCGATTATGACCACATTTGTTTTCGCACTGAAATGTTTTACATAGTTTCAATGTATGGTTTAATTAATTAAATGCTCTAGAGAGCTATATGTTGTTCAACGAGAACTATGTATGTACTTTGGTTTTAATGTGATGATGAACTATACAGCTGTGGATTGGAAATGGTGTATGTGCGTGCGATAAGCACAAATAGGAGGAATTTGACCTGCATGCGTTGTTGTTTGTCACCATCAATGATTGGCTTGCTCTCAATAACCTTTTAGGACTGACAAACAAGGGATACCACGCATGCACGCACTGTTTAGATGACACCGAAAGTATATACATGGACAAAAGCAGGAAGAATGTTTACCTAGGGCATCGTTGATTCCTTCCGACCAACCATCAATGTCGAAAGAAAGGCAAGCACTTCAAAGGTGAGGCAGATCACCGGAAGAAGCCCGCCATGCGTACCGGTGATCACGTACTTGCTATGGTCATTGATTTAAAAGTAACCTTCGAAAAGGATCCCGACGGCCTATCTATTCTGAAAAATGCCGAGGGACACACACCCATGTGGAAGAAGAAATCTATATTTTGGGACCTGCCCTACTGGAAAGACCTAGAGGTCCGCTCTTCAATCAAAGTGATGCACGTGATGAAGAACCTTTGCGTGAACCTGCTAGGCTTCTTGGGCTTGTATGGGAAGACAAAAGATACACCGGAGGCATGGGAGGACCTGCAACATTTGCACGAAAAAGACGGCATGCCTCCAAGGTAGTATGAAGGTCCTGCTAGCTATGCTCTTACCAAAGAAGACAAGGAAATCTTCTTTGAATGCCTGCTCAGTATGACGGTCCCATCTGGCTACTCGTCGAATATAAAGGGAAAAATAAATATGCCAGAGAAAAAGTTCCAGAACCTAAATTCTCATGACTGCCACGTGATTATGACGCAACTGCTTCCGGTTGCATTGAGGGGGCTTCTACCGGAAAATGTTCGATTAGCAATTGTGAAGCTATGTTCATTCCTCAATGCAATCTCTCAGAAGGTGATCGATCCAGAAATCCTACCAAGGTTAAGGAGTGATGTGGCGCAATATCTTGTCAGCTTCGAGCTGGTGCTCCCACCATCCTTCTTCAATATCATGACGCACGTCCTAGTTCATCTAGTCGACGAGATTGTCGTTTTGGGCCCTGTATTTCTACACTATATGTTCCCCTTTGAGAGGTTCATGGGAGTCCTAAAAATATGTCTATAACCGCGCTAGGCCAGATGGAAGCATCTCCATGGGCCATCAAACAGAGGAAGCCATTGGGTTTTGTGTTGACTTCATTCCTGCCCTTAACAAGATAGGTCTCCCTCAATCGCGGTATGAGGGGAGACTGGATGGAAAAGGCACGCTAGGAGGGGACTCAATAGTATGTAGGGACGGGCATTCTTGGTCTCAAGCATACTACATGGTTCTACAGAATTATACCTTGGTGACCCCGTATGTCGATGAACACAAGAACATTATGCGCTCCAAACACCCGAACTAGTGTGACGACTGGATTACATGTGAACACATCAGAAATTTCGCACAGTTGGTTCCAAACACGTCTCACGTGTGACAACACTATTTCTGATGATATGTACTCGTTGGCGAGGGAACCATCTTCGACTGTAATGACTTACAAAGGGTATGAGATAAATGGGAATACAGTTTACACGATCGCCCAAGATCAAAAGAGCACCAATCAAAATAGTGGTGTCCGCTTTGATGCAGCAACTAAAAGGGGAAAGGACACATATTATGGTTAGATAGTGGACATATGGGAACTTGACTATGTATATGATATTAAGGTCCCTTTGTTTAAGTGCGAATGGGTCAATCTGTCAGGAGGCGGGGTACAGGTAGACCCATAGTACGGAATGACATCAGTGGATCTGAACAATCTGGGGTACACAGACGAGCCATTCGTCCTAGCCAATGACATGGCGCAGGTTTTATATGTGAAGGACATGTCTACCAAACCAAGAAAAAGAAAAGATACGGAAGCGGATACATCATAAAATGAGCCAAAACGCCATATAGTTCTTTTAGGAAAAAGAGACATCGTGGTATTGGAGGGCAAGACAGACGTGTCTGAAGATTATGAAAAGTTTCATGAAATTCCTCCCTTCAAAGTCAAGGCTGGCCCAAGCACCGTGTTAAACGATGAAGATTATCCATGGTTACGGCACAATAAGCAAAGAACACAGGCGAAGAAAAAGTGAAGACTTTCTATCAACAACTATTATGATGATGCCTTTGATGTAGAATATCACTACAGTTATATTTGAACAAATGAAATCCCTTTGTAACAGATGAGTTTTCGTCTGAAACCCAGATACTTCCAAAGAGATTGTCTGTTTTGTACACGAAGTGCATCCAGTTTTTGTCGTAACCCTCTCAACTTTTTAGCGCATGCTATTTGGGTGAAATGATGATACCATGCCAACTTTCAACCTTTTCAGAGTTCATTTGAAATGCTTTTCAATTTCAGGGATCAACCAAAAAGCTTTTATAAACCTCTAGTATTATTGAAACTAAAATTATATAAAATTTATACAACTAAAATTATCAAAGTATTTTCTGTTCAAAACATTAAAAGCAAAAAGATTTTTCATAAAATAAATAAAAAAAGAAAAAAAGAAAAGAAAATAAATAAGTAGAAAGAAAATAAAATCAATAAGTAGAAACAAAATAAACTTTAATAAATAAGTAGAAACAAAATAAACTTTAATGAATTAAAATAAATAAACTTTAATAAAATAAATAAAAATAGCAAC
>NC_057795.1:29998148-30038211 GCF_018294505.1 Triticum aestivum | reverse complement strand
ACAAAATAAAATAAATAAAGCAAAAAAATAGAAAACAAAAAATAGAAACAAAATAAAACTAATAAGTAGAAGCAAAATAAACTTTAATCTTTACCTGATGATAATAAAGAGAATAGGGTTTATGTCCGTACGTCATAAAAAATACCCTCGAAGTTGGTAAAAATTACCACCAATGCCATCCGTAAGTGCCAAATAAGGTTCACACATCGCACTATTGGTTCTGGTTTATATATACCAAGATCCCCTACTATAACTCAAAGATACACTTAGTGCCGTGGCCAGCGCTGCACGTCTCCATAGTGGAGACCAGGGTTCGATCACCAGCCTTCCCACTTTTTATCTCTTCTTTTTTCTATCACAAGCAAGCCTACTCCTCCCGCTCATGGTAATGCACCGGCCCATTTGCAGCTTGCAACGCCCCTGTTTTCTATTTCATTTTTTGCCTTTCACGTTCTCATTTCTGTTTTAGTTATTTCTTCTTTAAATTTATTCGTGATTTCCAGAAGAACTATATTTCAAAAAAAGTCTTGAGAAATCATAAACTGTTTGTGAATTAAAAAAACATTCGGAAAATTATAAAATGATCATGGTTTCAAAAAAAATGTTCACGTATTATAAAAAACTATCATGATTTCAAATAAATTTTCAGGAAATAAAAAATGTCATGAGTTTTTAAAAAATATCCAGTATTCAAAACATATTAGGGAATTTAAAAAATGTCCATGAAAGTTTGGAATATGTTTACAAAAATTAAGACAGATTCATAAATAATGAACATAACAAACCGTCGCAGGAGATCTGTAGGGGCCGCTATATGATTCTATTCAGTCCCTCGATTTTGGGTAAAAAAAGTTTTCCATGTCTTGTACAACGCTGAGCCCCCAAAAATTGACACAACTTTCTATGGGTTAATTTTTATAAGCTATATAAAAATGACTAAATTTCTATTTTGCCTTCATACACACCTATATTTTTTTGGTACCACATTATTGATTATTATAAACACCGCTATGCTAGGTCAAGGCGAGGCACTCACTCATCAGTCTATCTCAGGCAGTGTCCATCAATGCATTTTGCTCACCGTCATTTTTTTTTGTTATGAAGCGTTAGAAAATCAAGTCGTGATGAGACCATCACATTTTTTGTTTTTATATGACTTTTTAAAAGTCCCTTATGTTTTCATGATATCACTGAGACATACTTTATGAAATTACATTCTAAAAGTCCTTATCTCATCCTGGCATTTGGTTCAGACTTTTTTTATATCTATCACACATGCATAATCTAATAGTTTTTCTCCCGTTTCAACGCACAGACATATTTGCTAGTAAAGTATAAAATAAATAAACTTTAATAAAATAAATAAAAATAACAACAGTAAGTAGAAAAAAAATAAAAATAAATAAAGAAAAAAAGTGCCACCTACTGGGCCACCATGGCCCGAATACGACTAGAAACCCAATAACGGGCCAGGATTCAGGCCCGCAGAAGGCCCATTAGGCCCACAGGCACACAATGACATGTTAGGCCCGAAAACCTGCAGTTGAGAGGAGCTCGAGAGGGTTGGCGCAGCAGCGCTTATAAACCACTCTTGAGCTCTCTCAGCTAGCAAGGTGGGACTAAACTTTGGCCGCGACGCGGGCATCACAGGGCCTTGTAGTCCCAATGGTACAAATTGTCAATCGGTACCAATGCACCCCTGTAGTCCCGGTTGGTGCCACTAACCGGGACCAAAGGCCTCTGCTTCCCGCCCTTTCGGCTGCTGAAAAGAGACCTTTGGTCCCGGTCGGTGACACCAACCAGGACTAAAGGGGGTCATTGGTCCTGATTGATGCCATGAACCGAGACCAATGGCTATGCTATATAAGAAAACATTTAGCGTTTTTCCGTTTTCATCTCTGCAGTTGCCCCGATGACGCCGCCAGGCTACCTGATCACCCCGTCGATGCCGTCGCCGCCCCCGTCGCCGCCCGCACCCCGCGCCGCCCAGACATCGTCGTCGTGCGCCACCCTGACACCGTCGCTGCCCCGACGCCATCGCCGCCTCGCGTCGCCGCGACGCCATCAACACCCCGCGCCATCAGGGCACTTCCCTCCTTCTCCGGTGCGTGGCGGCACTCGGCCTCGTTCTCCACCTGCGTCGGTGCGCCCGACCAGCTAGCCTCCTCCTTCTCCGCCTCGTCGGCAAGGGCGGAAGAGACCCGCCGCCGCTCTGGCTTCTACAGCACGTCGTAGTCCAGACAGCGGCAGCCGCTCAGCCTGCTCCGACGTCTAACAGTACAGCCAGAGGCGGGAGGCAATATAGATTCGGTCCATCTCTCAAGACTCCAGAGAAGTTACCATATGAGATGACCGAAAAGGAAAACGCGGAGATCTGTCAAGCCCAAGTGAAGGACTACTTCAAAACGCAAAGAGCTAAGAAACATCCACCTCCGGAGGAGAAGATAGATCCAGTTAAAGCGAAGTGCAGTTTGGATGCCCTACAGCGACCACCACCGTCTCCGCCTCAAACCAACTATGAGCGCATTACTGAAAGGACATATAAGTAAGTGAAGCGGTCGGGAAGTACTTGCAGTGACAAAAGGTTACAAGAACGAAGTAGTGGGAAAATTCCCGAGCTCGGACAACCAATTGTGCCCCTTGCTCAAGGTGTCTAGTGATATCATGGCTAATCATCCGGGGATCTTGCCCGGTACCAATCCTGCAGATTAGATGCACGACGACGATGCACATTTTGATATAATGGAGGTGGAAGAATGCAAATACGAGTGCGGGAAGCCTCTCGTCGGAGATGGGACTATTCTAACAACGATGATGCAAAGATTGCACGATTGGTACATGGAAACCTGCAGAAAGTCTAGGAAGAAAATTGATACTTTGACGCTGAAAGTTAAAGAGGATCAGCACGACCTCGTTGGAATTGAGCAGTTGTCCGTTCCATTTGAGGAGTTCTTCCAGTTTTTCAACAAAAGGCCCTCGATAAATTAACGGTCACTTGCTACTGTCTGTAAGTACTACTTCTGTCATTAAGTCTCCATATATAGCTCAGCTCTTTGATGACCCACAAGTGTAGGGGATCTATCATAGTCCTTTCGATAAGTAAGAGTGTTGAACCCAACGGGGAGTAGAAGGAAATGATAAGCAATTTTCAATAAGGTTTTCTCTGCAAGCACTGAAATTGTAAGTGATAGATAGTTTTGTGATAAGATAAATTGTAACGAGTAACAAGCAATGAAAGTAAATAAGGTGCAGCAAGGTGGCCCAATCCTTTTTGTAGCAAAGGATAAGCCTGGACTATTTCTTAAAATGAGAAAAGCGCTCCCGAGGACACATGGGAATTATCGTCAAGCTAGTTTCATCACGCTCATATGATCCGCGTTCGATACTTTGATAATTTGATATGTGGGTGGACCGATGCTTGGGTATTGTCCTTACTTGGACAAGCACCCCACTTATGATTAACCCCTATTTCAAGCATCCACAACTACAAAAGAAGTATTAAGGTAAACCTAACCACAAATTAAACATATGGATCCAAATCAGCCCCGCATAAACTAGGGTTTAAGCTTATGTCACTCTAGCAACCCATCATCTACTTATTACTTCCCAATGCCTTCCTCTAGGCCCAAATAATGGTGACGTATCATGTAGTCGACGTTCACATAACACCACTAGAGGAAAGACAACATACATCTCATCAAAATATCGAACGAATACCAAATTCACCTGACTACTAATAACAAGACTTCACCCATGTCCTCAGGAACAAACGTAACAACTCACCAAGAATATTCATGTTCACAATCAGAGGAGTAATAATATGCATTAAGGATCTGAACATATGATCTTCCACCAAGTAAACCAATAAGCATCAACTACAAGGAGTAATCAACACTACTAGGAACCCACAAGTACTAATTTGTGCTTTTGGATTCAAGATTGGATACAAGAGATGAACTAGGGTTTGAGAGGAGATGGTGTTGGTGAAGATGTTGATGGAGATTGACCCTCTCCCGATGGGAGGATCGTTGGTGATGACGATGGTGATGATTTCCCCCTCCCGGAGGGAAGTTTCCCCGGCATAACAGCTCTGCCGGAGCTCTAGATTGGTTCCGCCTCGTGGCGGCGGAGTTTCGTCCCGTAAGCTTGCCCACGATTTTTTCTAGGGTAAAAGCCTTCATATAGTAGAAGATGGACACCGGAGGTCCACCAAGGGGCCCAGGAGACAGGGGCGTGCCCCCCACCCTCCTGGCCAGGGTGTGGGCCCCCTGAGGTGTTTCTTCAGCTCAATAATTCTTATTAATTCCAAAAATAAGTTTCATGGAGTTTCAGGTCTTTTGGAGCAGTGCAGAATAGGTTTCCAATATTTGCTCCTTTTCCAGCCACAATTCCAGCTGCCGGAATTCCCCCTCTTCATGGTAAAACTTATAAAATAAGAGAGAATATCCATAAGTATTGATATATAATGTGTAATAACAGCCCATAATGCAACAAATATTGATATAAAAGCATGATGCAAAATGGACGTATCAACTCCCCCAAGCTTAGACCTCGCTTGTCTTCAAGCGGAAGCCGAAATCGAAAAATATGTCCACATGTTTAGAGATAGAGGTATTGATAAAAATAAAATACGGACATGAGGGCATCATGATTATTCTTATAACAGCAACATAAATAGATTTTTCATATGACTTATTATGCTCAAGTAACAATCAATTCACAATGTCAGGTATGCTTCAGAAACTTCATTGAAAGGTAACAAACTATAATCTCGGTCATTGAAGCAATTGCAATTTATTGTAACATCACAAAGAGTCAAGAATAGAGCTTTTCTGCAAGTTCACATACTCAACTATCATATAGTCTTCTACAATTGCTAACAGTCATGCAATACTTGTGGTTATGGAGTTTCAGCCGGACACTGAGAAAGATAGGGGCTTATTGTGTTGCCTCCCAACGTATTCACCTTTAGGTGATGTCAACAATAATAATCCATGCTAACGAACATCCAATTGGATATATATATATATATATATATATATATATATATCATGATCTTTCAAACACGAGGAGCTTGCTAAAGGATAAAATGAAAAAGGGAAAGGTGAAGATCACCTTGACTCAAGCATAAAGTAAAAACATAAAGTAAAAGATAGGCCCTTCGCAGAGGGAAGCAGAGGTTGTCATGCGCTTTTAGGATTGGATACACAAAATATTAATGCGAAAGAATGTCACTTTATATTGCCACTTGTGTATGGACCTTTATTATGCAGTCCGTTGCTTTTATTGCTTCCATAACAAGATCGTATAGAGTTTATTTTCTCTGCACTAATAAGTCATGCATATTTAGAGAGCAATTTATATTGCTTGCACCGACGACAACTTGCTTGAAGGATCTTATTCAATCCATAGGTAGATATGGTGGACTATCATGGCAAAACTGGGTTTAAGAATATTTGGAAGCACAAGTAGTATCTCTACTTGGTGCTAGGAATTTGGCTAGCATGAGGGGGAAAGGCAAGCTCAACATGTTTGGAAGGTCAATCACAATATACTTTAACTGAGATGTGAGAAAACATAAACCATTACGTTGTCTTCCTTGTCCAACGTCGACTCTTTTAGCATGTCATACTTAATGAGTGCTCACAATCATAAAAGATGTCCAAGATAGTATATTTATATGTGAAACCTCTCTTTCCTTATTACTTCCTAGTAATTGCAACGATGACCAAAACTACGTTTATCAACTCTCAACAACTTTTATGCCTCATACTTTCTATGTGTGAAGTCATTACTATCCATAAGATCAATATGAACTCTTTTATTCTTTTTATTCTTTCTATTTTTCTCAAGATCATAGCAAGATAGCAAAGCCCTTGACTCAACACTAATCTTTATTATAGATAGCTCACGGACTCTATTATGTAAAGAGATCACAAAGCAAAACTCAAAACTACTTGATATCAAAACTTCAATCTACTAGATCAAGATACTACTAAAAAGGATCGAACTAAATAAAACGGTAAAGATAGGAGTGTGATGGTGATACGATACCGGGGCACCTCCCCCAAGCTTGGCAGTTGCCATGGGGAGTGCCCATACCCATGTGATTATGTCCTCGGAGGTGATGGAGGTGGTGATGATGATGGTGGATAATCACACATCAAGCGTAAAAGCTCCTCCAACATGCGGATAATGCCCTTGAGTCCGGCGATATGACACTTCAGCAAAATATTCTCCTGTGTGAGATACTTATTCTGTATGCGAGCTAACTCAATCATCTTGAAAGCTTCAATCTCAGTTGGAGTAAAGAGGTTAGGTAAAGGTTGAGGGATGTCTTCTTCCTTCACTGTCGGAGCTTGAACCTCCATGGCCTTCTTGATTCCTTCATCCTTGTTGACTTCTTTCGGTTCTTCTCTTTTCAGCTCTATCTTCAATAGCCAAGCATCCTTATCTTCATTGTTGAAGGAGGGTGACGCCATGGTGCTCTAGATATGTAACAGAAAACAGCCCGAAACGAAAATAGAGGATATTTGCGTGATACGGTGGTCAAAACCTTCGGGAGTTTATATAATGAATTTTTACCGACCAAAATACGTGACGTGCAAGAAAACGGAGTCAGGAGGCACACGAGGTGGCCACGAGAGAGGGGGGCGCGCCTAGTAAGGGTGGGTGCGCCCTCCACCCTCGTGGAGGCCTCGTGTCCTTCCCGGACTACTTCCTTCTTCCTAAAATTCTTAAATATTCCAAAACTGATAAAAATTGCTAGTAAAATTGTTTTGGAGTCGGTTTACTTACCGTACCACATACCTATTCCTTTTCGGAGTCTGGAACGTTCTGGAAAGTGTCCCTTATGTATTCCTCCGGGGTTACAGTTTCAATAATATTAGTTTCAACATCGATAGGACTACCTGAGATATAATGTTTAATCCTCTGACCGTTCACCACCCTCGGACTTGTGCCTTCGAAGTTGTTGATTTTTATGGCACCCGGACGATAGACCTCCTTGATAACATAAGGGCCTTCCCATTTAGAGAGAAGTTTTCCTGCAAAAAATCTTAAATGAGATTTGAATTATAACACATAATCACCTACGTTAAACTCACGCTTTTGTATCCTTTTGTCATGCCAGCATTTGACTTTTTCTTTAAATAGCTTGGCATTCTCATGGGCTTGTGTTCTCCATTCATCAACTGAGCTAATATCAAACAACCACTTCTCACCGGCAAGTTTGAAGTCATAGTTTAGCTCCTTGATAGCCCAATATGCTTTATGTTCAAGTTCTAGAGGTAAATGACAAGCTTTTCCATAAACCATCTTATATGGAGACATACCCATAGGATTTTTATATGCAGTTCTATAGGCCCATAGTGCATCATCAAGTTTCTTGGACCAATTCTTTCTAGATCTATTAACAGTCTTTTGCAAAATTAATTTGAGCTCTCTATTACTCATCTCTACTTAACCACTAGACTAGGGATGATAAGGAGATGCGATTCTATGATTAACATCATACTTAGCAAGCATCTTATGCACAACACCATGAATAAAATGTGAACCACCATCAGTCATAAGATATCTAGGGACTCCAAACCTCGGAAAAATAACTTCTTTAAGCCTTTTAATAGAAGTGTTATGATCAACACTAATAGTTGGAATAGCTTCTACCCACTTAGTAACGTAATCAACAGCAACTAAAATATGTGTATATCCATTAGAGGCAGGAAAAGGTCCCATATAATCAAAGCCGCAAACATCAAACGGTTCAATAACAAGAGAATAGTTCATAGGCATTTCTTGACATCTACTAATATTACCAATTTTTTGACATTCATCACAAGACAAGACAAACTTACGAGCACCTTTGAAGAGAGTAGGCCCATAAAAACCGGATTGCAATACCTTATGTGCAGTTCTATCTCCAGCGTGGTGTCCTCCATATGATTCGGAGTGACACTTGCGTAGGATCTGTTCCTGTTCATGCTCAGGTACACAAAGTCTAATAACACCATCTACTCCTTCTTTATAAAGGTGTGGGTCATCCCAGAAGTAATGTCTTAAATCATAAAAGAACTTTTTCTTTTGTTGGTATGTGAAACTAGGTGGTATAAATTTAGCAACAATGTAATTAGCATAATCAGCATACCAAGGAGCAGTACGAGAAGCATTAATGACCGCTAATTGTTCATCAGGAAAGCTATCATCAATAGGCAGTGGGTCATCAAGAACATTTTCTAACCTAGACAAGTTGTCTTCAACGGGGTTCTCAGCTCCCTTTCTATCAATAATATGCAAATCAAATTCTTGGAGCAAGAGAAACCATCTAATGAGTCTAGGCTTAGCATCTTTATTTTCCATAAGATATTTAATAGCAGCATGATCAGTGTGAATAGTAACTTTGGAATCAACAATATAAGGTCTAAACTTATCACATGCAAACACAACTGCTAAGAATTCTTTTTCAGTAGTAGCATAATTTCTCTGGGCAGTATCAAGAGTCTTACTAGCATACAAGATAACCTTCAATTTCTTATCCACAATTTGCCCTAGAACAGCACCTACAGCATAATCACTAGCATCACACATCATTTCAAAAGGTAAATTCCAATCAGGTGGCTGAACAATAGGTGAAGTGATCAAAGCTTTCTTAAGTATTTCAAATGCTTCTACACAATCATCATCAAAGACAAAAGGAATATCTTTCTGCAATAAATTAGTGAGAGGCCAAGAGATTTTAGAAAAGTCCTTAATGAACCTCCTATAAAAACCGGCATGACCAAGGAAACTTCTTATACCTTTTATGTCCTTGGGACATGGCATCTTTTCAATAGCATCAACTTTAGCTTTATCAACTTCAATACCTCTCTCGGAGATCTTGTGCCCCAAGACAATGCCTTCATTCACCATAAAGTGGCACTTTTCCCAATTCAAGACGAAACTAGTGTCTTCGCATCTCTGCAAAACTCGATCAAGGGTGCTCTAGCAATCATCAAAAGAGGATCCATAAATGGAGAAATCATCCATGAATACCTCACAAATCTATTCATAAAACTCAGAGAATATAGCCATCATACATCTTTGAAAGGTAGCAGGTGCGTTACATAAACCAAAAGGCATACATCTATAAGCAAAAGTACCGAAAGGGTAGGTAATAGTAGTTTTTGATTGATCCTTCGCTGACAGAGGTATTTGAGAGAAATTAGAATAACCATCTAGAAAGCAGAAATGTGTGTGTTTGGATAATCTTTCTAGCATTTGATCAATAAAAGGTAAAGGGTAATGATCTTTCTTAGTAGCTTTATTTAATTTACGGAAATCAAATACCATCCTATAACCTGTAATAATTCTTTGCGGGATCAATTCATCTTTATCATTAGGAAGAACAATAATACCTCCCTTTTTAGGAACACAATGGAAAGGGCTTACCCAATCACTATCAGCAACGATAAATTATACCTGCCTCAAGGAGCTTTAGTTTCTCCTTTCTTACCACTTCTTCCATCTTGGGATTCAATCATCGTTGAGGATCTCTAACTGGTTTGGCACCTTCCTCCAAACTAATTTTGTGTTGACATAATGTGGGACTAATGCCCCTAAGATCACCCAGAGTATATCCTATAGCAGCACGGTGCTTCTTCAGAGTTTTCAATAATCTTTCCTCTTCCTGCTCTGAAAGGTTAGCACTAATAATAACAAGATATATTTTCTTTTCATCAAGATAAGCATACTTAAGATTACCAGGTAATGGTTTGAGTTCAAACACGGGATCACCCTTGGGTGGAGGGGGATACCCTAGAATTTCAACGGGAAGGTTGTGTTTCAGAATAGGTTCCTGTTAAGGAACACTTCATCTATTTCCCTTCTTTCTTTCATAAACATATCATTTTCATGGTCTAGCAAATATTGTTCTAACGGATCAGTAGGAGGCACGGCAATAGAAGCAAGACCAACCATTTCATCTTTACTAGGTAATTCTTTATCACGGGGTTGTGTACGAAATTTAGCAAAATTAAATTCATGAGTCATATCATCCAAGCCAATCATAACAACATCCTTTTCACAATCAATCCTAGCACTATCAGTGTTCAAGAAGGGTCTACCAAATATAATGGGACAAAAGTCATCTTGTGGGGTACTAAGAACAAGAAAATTAGCAGGGTATTTAACCTTCCGACACAAGACTTCAACATCTCTAACAATCCCAATAGGTGAAATAGTATCTCTATTAGCAAGCTTGATAGTAACATCAATAACTTCCAATTCAACGGGTGCAATGCCATGCATAATTTCTTTATATAAGTCATAGGGTATTGCACTAGCACTAGCACCCATATCACATAAGCCATGATAACAATGATCTCCTATTTTAATAGAAATAATAGGCATGCCTACAATGGGTCTATGTATCTTTGCATCTGGTTTTGCAATATTAGCAGCTTCATCATAGAAATAAATAACATGCCCATCTATATCATCATCCAAGAGATCTTTAACCATAGCAATACTAGGTTCAACTTTAATTTTCTCAGGAGGTGTATATGTTCTAGTATTACTCTTATGAACAACAGTTGAAGCTTTAGCATGATCCTTCATTCTAACAGGAAAAGGTGGTTTCTCAACATAAGTAGTAGGAACAATATGATCATTATAAGTAATAGACTTTTCTTCAACTGTAATAGGTGCAACTACTTTTACTTCAATGGGAGGATTATATTTAAACCACTTCTCCTTAGGGAGATCAACGTGAGTAGCAAAAGATTCACAGAAAGAAGCTACTATCTCAGAGTCAAGTCACTATTCAGTGCTAAATCCACGAAAAGCATCGGTATCCATAAAAGATTTAACACAATCAATCTTCACAGTTTCGTTTAATTCTTTCCAGTAAGTCCCATTTGAATTCAATAGTCTTCAGCATATAAGAACCAGCACAGGAAGTATCGAGCATGCTGCGATCATTGAGAGAAAGCCGAGAATAAATTTTGGAATAATCATTTCTCTGGAGAGTTCATGACTGGGGCATGAATATAACATTGACTTAAGCCTACCCCAAGCTTGAGCGATGCTTTCTCCTTCGCGAGGCCAGAAATTATATATGTAATTACGATCATGATGAACAAGATGCATAGGATAGAACTTCTGGTGAAATTCCAACTTCAATCGTTTATAATTCCAACATCCCGTACCATCACATAGCCTATACCATGTCAATGCATCTCCCTTCAAAGATAAAGGGAAGATCTTCCTTTTGACAACATCATTGGGAATACCTACAAGCTTAAATAATCCACAAACTTCATCCACAAACATAAGGTGTAAATCGGGATGCAATGTTCCATCTCCTGCAAAAGGATTAGCTAGCAGTTTCTCCATCATACCCGAAGGAATTTCAAAGTAAACATTTTCAGTAGGTTCAGTAGGTTGAGGAGCAACTCTTTGCTCTACTGGTCGGGGCAAAGTTGCTCCGAACAAGCCCCTCAAAGGATTAGTTTCCATAGTAACAAGTAACAAAAATTTCAGCACACCAAATAAATGTTTCCTTACCAAGTTCCACTCACCAAAAGCGCTACACTCCCCGGCAACGGCGCCAGAAAAGAGTCTTGATGACCCGCAAGTGTAGGGGATCTATCGTAGTCCTTTCGATAAGTAAGAGTGTCGAGCCCAATGAGGAGCAGAAGGAAATGACAAGCAGTTTTCAGTAAGGTTTTCTCTGCAAGCACTGAAATTGTAGGTGATAGATAGTTTTGTGATAAGATAAATAGTAACGAGTAACAAGCAATGAAAGTAAATAAGGTGCAGCAAGGTGGCTCAATCCTTTTTGTAGCAAAGGATAAGCCTGGACAATTTCTTATAATGAGAAAAGCGCTCCTGAGGACACATGGGAATTATCATCAAGCTAGTTTCATCACGCTCATATGATTCGCGTTCGGTACTTTGATAATTTAATATGTGGGTGGACCGGTGCTTGGGTACTGTCCTTACTTTGACAAGCATCCCACTTATGATTAACCCTATTGCAAGCATCCGCAACTACAAAAGAAGTATTAAGGTAAATCTAACCACAACATTAAACATATGGATCCAAATCATCCCCTTACGAAGCAACGCATAAACTAGGGTTTAAGCTTCTGTCACTCTAGCAACCCATCATCTACTTATTACTTCCCAATGCCTTCCTCTAGGCCCAAATAATGGTGAAGTATCATGTAGTCGACGTTCACATAACACAACTAGAGGAAAGACAACATACATCTCATCAAAATATCGAATGAATACCAAATTCAGACGACTACTAATAGCAAGACTTCACCCATGTCCTCAGGAACAAACGTAACTACTCACAAAGCATATTCATGTTCATAATCAGAGGAGTAATAATATGCATTAAGGATCTGAACATATGATCTTCCACAAAGTAAACCAATAAGCATCAACTACAAGGAGTAATCAACACTACTAGCAACCCACAGGTACCAATTTGTGGTTTTGGATACAAG
This sequence comes from Triticum aestivum, assembly GCF_018294505.1. Taxonomy (NCBI): domain Eukaryota; kingdom Viridiplantae; phylum Streptophyta; class Magnoliopsida; order Poales; family Poaceae; genus Triticum; species Triticum aestivum. The sequence continues at coordinate 30,025,717 of NC_057795.1, read as the reverse complement.
AGTTGAACTAGGGTTTGAGAGGAGATGGTGTTGGTGAAGATGTTGATGGAGATTGACCCTCTCCCGATGGGAGGATCGTTGGTGATGATGATGGTGACGATTTCCCCTTCCCGGAGGGAAGTTTCCCCGGCAGAACAGCTCTGCCGGAGCTCTAGATTGGTTCCGCCAAGGTTCCGCCTCGTGGCGGCGGAGTTTCGTCCCGTAAGCTTGCCCACAATTTTTTCCAGGGTAAAAGCCTTCATATAGCAGAAGATGGACACCGGAGGGCCACCAGGGGGCCCAGGAGACAGGGGCGCGCCCAGTAGGGGTGGGCGCGCCCCCCACCCTCCTGGCCAGGTGTGGGCCCCCTGAGGTGTTTCTTCAGATCAGTAATTCTTATTAATTCCAAAAATAAGTTTCTGGAGTCTCAGGTCTTTTGGAGCAGTGCAGAATAGGTTTCCAATGTTTGCTCCTTTTCCAGCCAGAATTCCAGCTGCCGGCATTCCCCCTCTTCATGGTAAACCGTATAAAATAAGAGAGAATAGCCATAAGTATTGATATATAATGTGTAATAAAAGCCCATAATGCAATAAATATTGATATAAAAGCATGATGCAAAATAGACGTATCACTCTTTCATTGCATGTATATATAATTATCCTCACTATATTATGCAGATTGAAGATCGTCGAATGCAGAAAGCTGAAATGTATGATATTGGGTTCATTAACACAAATCTCATAGATGAATATATGGTTACGTTTCATGCCAAAGAAACCGAGGACAACTTACTACGATCGTTGGTAATAAATCAAAACAAAGATACAATACTCTTTCCTTACAACTTCAAGTGAGTGTTACTGTCTTGTGCATATTCGGTTTCCCTTAATTATTAGTCGAGGTTATAGTAATTAATGTAATTGATGAGTTAGGCATGTGTGCGCAGCTTCCACTATATTCTGCTAGTAAACGTCTTAGACTCGAGATGAAAAAATCCGCAGGAGTATGTGACCATGACTAAAATGCTCGACAAGTAAGTTGAATCGATCATTATCGCACCATATCGGTAACTTTGTTCATTTCATGATATCGAGTAATTGTTTTCTTTGTCTCGCAGGGTTTGGAAAGTATTCACCGCACAAGTTCCGGCACTTCCGCGGGATCTGCGATGGAAATACCCGAAAGTAAGTACTACTAGCTAGCTAGTTCCGCGCATCTCCCGTTGATTCTAGCTACTTTCATCAATGCCATTTATAATGCTTCATTATGCTTCATTATCAGTTTGATTGACCTCTATTTCTCGTAAAGTGCTTGTGGTAGGAATCTGGGAATAATTAATGTGGACACTACGTCTGCGAGTTCATCTACAACGCGACGACCAAGAATAGGCGGGGCTACTCTAAAAGACAATATGAAGTGCGTAAGCAAAAATATTCACAAGATTATTTTATTACCGTCATTTCTATTGAGTTTGATTCATATATATGTATTGACCCCCTTATTCAAATTAGATGTGGCAAATGCGGGATGAACTCCTACCACAAGATCGCATGCGAGCAATTCAAGAGGAATTGGCTGGATTCTTTCTTGATCACGCCATCAATAAAGCCGGAGAATACCATGCATGTGGAAGTTGAGTTCATATGTTAGGGTATTGTAAGAGATCTTACACATTGTATATATATATGTAGCCAGTAGCGTCGATAAGATATATGAAAACTTGTTGTTCGACCAATCTCTCGGAGAAGGAGAGGTCGATCACTTCTCGCTGTATATGTTCATAACGATCTTCTGTACTTAATAGTTTCATTCATTTGCTTACTAGCTAGCTAGCGTGTCGAGTCCTCTCTATACGTATAGTACATAGCGTCGACCAAGCACGGAGATAAGAGAGGACAATTGTCCCTATTATAGGTAGCTAACACAATATATGAAACCCCTAAATTAACCCTACAAAACCCCCAACCACCCCCCCTTTAGAAAATAAAATAAAAACCCCAGCCCCTGAACTACTGACGCGTGGAATCCTTTTGGTCCCGGTTGGTGGCACCAACCGGGACAAAAGGTCCCCCTGCCTGGGCAAGTGGCAGTGGCCACGTGGAGCCCCATCTGTCCTGGTTCCTGGGTGAACCAGGACTAAAGGTACAAGGCTTTAGTACCGAACCTTTAGTCCCGGTTCGGGAACCGGGACAAATTTCCCTCACGAATCGGGACAAATGGCCCTCACGAACCGGGGCGAATGGCCTGTTTTCTACTAGTGCTAGCAAAGGGGTTAGGCAGGGGGGGTCCTGTACCCTCCTCCTTTTTAATCTTGTACCTGATGTTTGCATTAGAATTCTAAAGCTGCTGATAATAACTTGATTGATGGGGTATTCTCTCCTTCAAATCCAACTGGGGTTATTAGCATGCACGCAGTATGCTGATGATACCCTCCTCTTTTTAGATAACAGTCTAGAACATGATAGGACCCTGAAAGGGCTATTATCCTGTTTTGAGGACCTTTCTGGCATGAGGATTAACTTTCATAAATATGACCTGGTTCCTATCAACATTTACATGAATGAGGCCCTTGTTTTTGCCTAGACTCTCGGATGCAAACTTAGCTCTTTCCCTATTAAATATATGGGTGCTCCCCTCCATTACAACAAGATTAGGAAGGAAGACCTTCAACCCACTATAGATAAAATTATTAAGAGGGGTGCCGGATGGAGAGGGACGCTTCTCTCTTTTGACAAGACTCATTCTAGTTCAAGCATGTCTTGCTATTATTCCTCCTTACCTTATGGGATTTGTTAAATTCCCTAAATTGGCCATTAAGCTCATTAACTCACAATCGGCTCATTGTTTTCAGGATCACTATGAAGGGCATCACAAATACCATTTAGTTGCATGTGTGTCTCTCACTATTAAAAAAGATTTTGGGGGCTTTGGTATTACTGATATTGGTGGTATGAACATCTGTCTTTTAGCCTCTTGGGTGAGTAGATACTATAATGTTGAGGGTAAGATTTGGAAAAATATTATTGATTCTAAAAATAACCTCTAGAGTCCTAATATTTTTGCTTGCTTCAGTTCTGGGGCTTCACCCTTCTGGAAGGGTGTACTTTGGGCATCTCATCCTGCAAAAGTTGGTTTCTCCTGGAGCATAGGTAATAGCAAAAGGGTTAGATTCTGGGAGGACCATTGGTTTGGCAATGCTACCTTAGCTACCCAATATTAGGATATTTACATTCTAACTAACGAGCACAATTTCACTATTGGCACAGTCTGGGATGGTAATAAGCTTAAGCTCACTTTAAGGACATGTTCCACTCAATAACTACTGAACTTGTGGTTTGAGCTTCTGGAAATTGCTAACTCCATTCATCTCTCTGTTGTAGATGACTCCTTGGTTTGGAATCTGAAATCCAAAGGGGTGTACACTATGAAGTCTTTTTACAAGTTTGGTAATTTTAGAGGTGTGTTCCCTATGAACACCCTTGCTACCTGGTCTATTAAAACCCCTCCTAGGATTCAAATCTTCCCCTGGCTTCAAGCTAATAATAAACTGCGTACCAGGGATAACCTAAGTAAGAGGCAATCAGTCCCTGATTCGACCTAGTGTTCAGCTCTGAAATGGAATCTTGCTATCATTTGTTCTTTGGTTGTGTTGTTATTGCTGAATTCTAGAGAGCTATTGCTAGGCTGACTGGATTTGAGGAGACATTAGTATGATGTCCTTCTCTTCTTGTTGGTCTAGAGGAGTTGGCTTTGCTGCTATCAATGTTATTCATGGAGCTGGCCTGTGGGCTATCTGGAAAACTTGTAATGACATGGGTTTTCTTCCGTTGTTTGGTCCGGTATGCAGGCTATGTGGCGCAAAACTGCATGGAATCTATCGCCTTGTGGTCGTGTCAAGGAACTTCTGGAAAGATGATCACAGGACAGGGAACTTCTGGAAAGATGATCACAGGAAGTGGAGCAGCTAGCGCGAAGCCCCCGCACTTGTGATGTGGCCAGATCCGAGCTGAAGTGGGAAGGCGTGTTCTAAAGTCCATCAAAATGTTGGGAAAAAGCTCATCGTCTTTTCAGCATGCTTAGATGCTAGTTATCAGCAATGAAATGAATTTGTAGCTCCTTGAACTTGTTTAAATTGAGCCATGCGGCTTTGTTTGCAGTTGCCAATAATTTTAGTTTTGTTATGTATGTGTGTTTTGTGGCTGAGGCAGCGTGTTGCTGGCTTCCGAGTGCTTGCTCGTAAGACTGAGATTATGTGCTTCATTTTCATTGCAAAAAATGGATGATGCAAATCCCAGTCGCTGCCTTCATTTTCCGCTATGCTCGTGAGGGGATAAGGACTCTGTTTTGTTTTTTTAGTGGTACACCGCAACATGTGACCAAGAGTTCAGAGGTCACCACACATTATTTTGAGATGTATAAGTCTACAACTTAAGCATCCCCCAGTCTCTCATGACGTTCCGCCACAAGCCTCCATAAGCCCCGCCGCATCACAAAGCCTCAATTCATTGGAGCTTGGTAACTTCAAGGATAACAGACTGTGTGCTGAGTAGTTCTAGTTATGCTATGTTGAAACTTATTATTGTTAGGTTGTGGTGCTCTCGGGTTTTCATCCCACAACGTGTGTTTCAGTTGCAATCACATGCGGTGGTTTTTTTATTAGTGTGTTGAACTCGCTCTCCCCTTGTTTTATTTTCATCATGTTTTATAATGGAAAGGGACTGAGCCCAGTTAAAAAAAATACATTTACATCTATCAATCAAATACAAATGGATAAGAAAACCGAGATCTTTAATCTCAACCATGAACCTTCCAGTAAGCACATCAAATGCACCTTGTTGCCCCCCGTGGCGAAGGCAGCAATCTGACAAGCTTTGGCTGCTGCCATAGCCATACCTAACACAATCTGACAAGCTTTGGCTGCCATGTACACTAGTTCTATATGCGAAAGGACTCTTTCACGACCGACCGTGGCGACGCGCGATTCGCTTGGAGCATCCATAAGCAGCTTCCGACACGCTGTATCTCTTTCCAAATCAATCATAATCATTGTTTCCATGTATATAAATAATGGCCCCACTATTTCATTGACCATGCAACTAACCCATACGTGCATATGTACATGACTTGAACTCAAGACCTCTAATGCTTGCAAAATTGTTGACAAATTTTCACACACAATTTAAAATTACAAAATTGTTGAAAAATTTTAAGAAATAATTCAGATATAAAAAGATGTTCATGTTGATTGATATTGACAGAAATTACAAATAAGAAAAGCCTTGCCCCACGGGCACACTTGAACCCCCACCTTTGAACATGATGTGCTTCTTGACATGCTGACATCAAGATTTACCAACATGTGGGCATGCTCATGCAAGGCCTTCATGAAAAATCTGAAAGAATTCGGACACCAAACACACGTTGCGTCGCGTTTGGCTAGTGTTTTGGGGTTTTCTCATCGGGAAAATTCTAGAAGATGCATAAAATACCATAACTCAATGAAATTTATGATGGATGCTTTGCATGGCGAGGCTAGTGTGTGGGAAAAATTTGGGTCCATTTTGATATGAAAAAATTTGCATACAGACTTGCCCTACTGGACTACCCGAACCATCACCTTTGAACATGGTGTGATACCTGCCATGCATGAAATGACACTAAATTTTGCCAGCATGTGGGCATGCTCATGGAAGGCCTCCATGCAAAATTTGAAGGAATTCGGACACCGAACGCATGTTGCGTCACCTTCGGCTTTTGTTTTTAGGTTTTTTCACCGGGAAAATCCTAGAAAATTCATAAAATGTTAGACCTCAATGAAACTTATCATGTATGCTAGGAATGGTGATGCTAATGCGAGGAAAAAAATTGGGTCTATTTTATTGTTGTGAAAAAAGCGCATCTAGACTTACCCTACCAGCCTACCCGAACCACCACCTCTGAACAGGTGTGCTTCTTGCCATGCATGAAATGACATCAAGTTTTGTCAGCATGTGGGCATGCTCATGGCAGACCTCCGTGAAAATTTTGAAGGAATTCGGACACCGAACATGTTCGTCTAGTGTTTTAGGTTTTTTTTCACGGGGAAAACCCTAGGAAATGCGTAAAATATCATAACTCTATGGAACTTATCATGTATGCTAGGCATGGTGATGCTAGTGCGAGGAAAATTTTTGGGTCTATTTTATTGTTATGAAAAAAATGTGCATCCAGACATGTCCTATCGGCCTACCCGAACCACCACCTCTGAACATGGTGTGCTTCGTGCCATGCATGAAATGACATCACATTTTGTCAGCATGTGGTCATTCTCATGGTAGACCTCCATGGAAAACTTTAAGGAATTCAGACACCTATCGCAAGTTGCGTCACGTTCGGCTAGTGTTTTAGGGGTTTTTCACATGGAAAACTATAGAAAATGTATAAAATGTTAGAACTCAATAAAATTTATCATGGATGCTTGGAATGGTCATGCTAGTGTGTGGAAAAAATTCGCACCATTTTATTCATGTGAAAAAAGTGCATCCGGACTTGCCGTACAGGTCTACCCGAACCACCACCTTTGAAAATGGTGTGCTTCTTGGCATGCATGAAATGGCACCAAATTTTTCCAGCATGTGGCCATAATTATGGCAGGCCTCCATGCAAAATTTGGAATAATTCGGACGCTAAACGTACGTTGCGTGATGTTCGGCTAGTGTTTTTCGGTTTTTTCACCGAAAAACCCTAGAAAATGTATAAAATGTAAGAAATCAATGACTTTATTATCATGGATGCTTGTCATAGTGATGCTAGTGTGTGGAAAATTTTGGGTGAATTATATTGATGCGAGCATTTTTTTAAAGAGAACAAAATATGAAAAATGAAAAACAACAAAAATGAAAAAGATTCTGAAATTGAACAATAAACCGGTCGCTGATTGGTATATTTTAATTATTATTTTTCTATTTAATAGATGTTCAGAAATTTTAGAAGTATTCGATTTTTTTATCTGAACATGTTTCTATTTAAACGGACAATAAACAAAGGTTTTTGTTTAATTAAATAATGAACGAACAAGTTTTCTATATAATATGTGTTCAGAAATTTGATTATATTGATGTCAGAATTTTTGTATTTAAACGAATAATTTTTGACATATATGTACATTTTTTAAAATTTGACATATATGTGCATTTTTTTGAATGCAAATATTTGTACTTTATGAACAGAATTTTAAAAATCGAACATTTTTGGAACTTTTGAGATTTTTTTATATGTGTGAGCATTTCTTGAAAAATAAAAAGAAAACGAAAAAAAACAAATAGAAAAAACGTAAAAGAAATAGTGATAAACGGGTTGGTTCAACACAATGGGCTAGCCCAGCCGCGAACCATAGAATAGGCACAAGCCTTAGGGTGTTCTAGATGGTTAGAGTGTTGGTCCTTAGACCAAGAGGTCTTGAGTTTGATTCACATCGCATGCGTTATTTTCTCAAGTTTAATAAAAAGTAGGATCGATGCCTCATACATGTCACATATCCTATACTCATACGGTTTGATGAAATGACTGTACTGTCTTGATACGGTTTGTGGAGGGGGAGGGGGGGTGTACCGAAGCAGGCAGTTTCCATATTTAAAAATAAAAATACATATGACCGTAATATTAATAACTTTATTATCCATGAAAGAATGTTGTTTTGATGTTACAAACCCAAATTCATTGACAAAAACAATATAGGAATAATGAATCAACATGGGGACTGCAGATCCTTTCAAGAAAACTTGCATGTCGTGGAAGCAAGGCTTGCGGCAGAGCGATAGAATTAATCTCCCCTTGGTTAGGTATGTGTGGCCGACCAAAAGCGATGAACATTCGGAACTCGACAAAGTCCAAATTGTTGGTGCTCATGGATAACTGAGTTCGTGATAGTATGAATCGGTGCACACATGCTCTAATTTTCCAGCTTTTATAAATGCGCGGACGCGCACATACTTTTTACGTACTGACTCTTGCAAGAGTATACGTAATATTGAATATGTACACACCTAGGGAGTATAATCCTCATATTCAATTTTGTATATAGCTCCAATTTTGTCCAATGTTTAGATTATGCTTGTCAAATGGGCGGTCGTATTGTTTCCGCGCCATCACCGATCTAACAGTACTTGAAAAAGACTCTCTTGTCTTTCCACCAAAGCGCATAAAAACTCTCCCTCCTTTCCCATGACGAAGAAATGCATCATAGTGTATCAATCACTCTCACTCATATTGCCACCAACCAACAACAAATTAACGAACAATAACGTGGTTTGTTAGGAGAGAGGAATTATCTCCCAACAGCTCATCCAAGACACATTTATCATGTGTTTTGTATGTCTCGAAACATGAGAATTAGCAAATAAGTCAAGTTTGTATCCTCAAAACCATGAGTCAAGAAGATGGCAGGATATGACACTCACCAACGAGGCGGTCCGGCCCTTTATAAAATCTCCTAAGTTGGGACACCTTCGTCATGTACGAATCTACAGCATGCAACATGGCCTCACCACCCCATCTCAACAAACACCTCAAACCATTGTTCCAGCTCGTCGTAAACAACTTCCTTGTGTTCGTCGCCGCACCGGTGACAGTCATCGTGGTCCTCCGTAAAGCCGCACAGCTCGGTCCCGAGGAGATCCTCTCCCGGCTCCATGGTTTGCGGCAGGTCCACGTTCTGCTGGCCATCTTCCTACCGTTCGCTTTGGCCACCCTCTACCTGATGAGTCGCCCTCGTAGCGTGTACCTCATCGACTATGCTTGCTGCCGGCCAAAATCCAATTGTCGCGTCTCCATAGGCTCCTCCATCGAGAACGTTCGCTTCTCGCCTTACCTCGATGATGGAGGTGTCGACTTCATGACCCGCATGCTCAAGCGCTCGGGCCTCGGTGACCAGACCTACCTCCATCCTTCATTCCACTATATCCCCCCACGATGTTGCTTAAGCGATGGTCGTGACGAGGCGGAGCAGGTCATCTTTTCAGCTGTCGACGACTTGCTCGCCAGGACTGGCATAAGTCCTGGAACTATCGACATACTCGTCACCAACTGCAGTGGATTCAACCCGACCCCGAGCTTGGCTGACATCGTCGTGAACAAGTACAAGCTCAGAACCGACATCCGAAGCGTGCACATATCCGGGATGGGGTGCAGCGCAGGGGTGATTTCCCTAGAGGTCGTGAGAAACCTCCTGCAGGCGGCACCACGGGGCGCGCGCGCCCTCATGGTGTCTACGGAGGGCACATGTATCGTCAACTACACCGGCAAGAACCGAGGGATGCTGTTGCCGTACTCCCTGTTCCGCATGGGCGCGGCCGCGGTGCTGCTGTCGACATCCAAGTCCGTGGCCCGCTTCCGGCTCATGCATGTCGTGCGAACGCTCACCGCCACACAAGACAGAGCGTACTTGTGCATTTCCATGAAAGAGGACGATGAGGGAGAAACGGGAGCATACCTATCCAAGGACCTTGTGTCAGTTGCCGGCGAAGCACTCAAGGCCAATATCGCGACAATGGGGGCCCTTGTCCTCCCGCCCTCAGAGAAGATTCTCTTTGCGATCTCATTCATTGCACGGGAGGTGCTGAGAAGCAAGATCAAGCTATATGTCCCGGATTTCCGGACGGCCTTCCAACACTTCTGCATCCATTCTGGTGGTCGGGCAGTGATCGACGCGGTGCAAAATAGCTTAAGCTTATCAGACAGGGATGTTGAGGCATCACGGATGACGCTTCACCGGTTCGGGAACACATCTAGCAGTTCATTGTGGTATGAACTTGCATACATCGAGGCCAAGAGGCGGATGCGGAAGGGCGGCCGGGTGTGGATGATCGGGTTCGGCTCTGGGTTCAAGTGCAACAGCGCCGTGTGGCAGTGCATGAGGCCGGACAGCAACACCACTGTTGCCACGCCATGGGCTGATTCTATTCATCTGTATCCTCTCAACAACATCTCGGAGGAAGTGGGCTAAAAACTTCCTGCACGGACAAGCACAATTCAATTCATACCATAGCATTGATTTGTCTGGTTAACTTTGCTTTATTCATAGCACGCTGAGACACAGAAAATATATGTAATGGTGTTGGAGTAAAAATAGGAAAATAAATCATGTCTGTGGAGAAGTAGAGCAACATATAAAACACATTTAGACATGTATCTGCAAGTCTTTTTTTCTACTAATTAAACGGCCACACCCATGACCTCTGCCTCAGGGAGTACACAGAACTATCTTTACTAAAAGACAATATTGATGATCATGATTCTTCTCAGTCCCAATCAAAAGTAGGTGGTGGAGTGAAAGTCATTATGAGCCTAACTACGTCAACATGTTCTAACACAGAATTAGTGATTTGCATTTTTGTTAGGATCGCGTAGCAAATGGAGGATGGCATGTGGAGCCTCCATTTTTCGTGAGCCTTTTTCTCTTTCTCGCAGTTTAAAGAATGACTAGATGGAGTAAAATCCGAGCAGAACGTACTTGGGGCATGAGCTGGGTTGCTAAGAAAAATCCCCCTAAAAAAAGAACAATTCTACTGAGTGAGCAGCGTGGACTCCACAAATAAACACCACGACTGACAACAAAAGAGGGGAATGTTGTTAGAACATTTCCTGTGTTTTGGGTGATGATGACAACCCTCCTTGTATTCTAATCATGTGTTTAGTTTTTCAGGTTTTCTATGTTCAGGTTCACATCGACTAGATATTCTCTCTGGAAGGAAAAGATCGAAGACAGAGTTGTCTGCGTGTTCACTTCTTTGTACCGTTTCAACCACCTCCCCAAGGGTGATACCCTGAGGTTGCACCTTCCAGGCTCTTGCCAAGCGGTTGTACCGCTGCCCCAGGGCGGTAGTACCGCCCACCCAATGGTAGAACTCTGGGGTTGCAAGGTATACATCATATTGAATATGTATACACCTAGGGAGTACAATCCTCAGCCTTGTACAATTTTATGAAATAATTTGTTCTATTTCAATTAATAATTCTCGTCCTTTTTGAGGCACCTAATTGAATTTCATATATACCTGCACATTTTGTTCAATATTTGGATTATTTTTGTCAAAATGAATGGGCGTGTTGTTTTAGCGCCATCAACGATCTTGTAGTACTTGAAAAAGACTCTTTTGTCTTTCCACCGAAGATCATAAAAATTCTCCCTCCTTTCCCTTGGAAGAAGAAATGTGCAGTGTATCAATCACTCTCACTCATGATGACACCAACTAACAACAAATGAATGAACTATAATGTGGTTTGTTTAGGAGAGAGGAATTAATCTCCGGTACACGTTAACAGCTCATCCAGCACACATTTATCATGTGTTTTGTAAGTTTCAAAACATGAGAGTTAGCAAATAAGTCAAGTTTGTATCCTCGAAACCATGAGTCTTGAGAAGATGGCATGACGTGACACTCACCAACGAGGTGGGCCGGCCCTTTATAAAGATCTCCTATATTGGGACACCTTCGTCATGTACGAATGTACCACACTAGGAGTGTGCCTCAGCATGCAACATGGCCTCACCACCTCATCTCGACAAGCACCTCAAACCATTGTTCCAGCTCATCGTAAACAACTTCCTTCTATTCGTCGTCACGCCGGTGACAGCCATCGTCGTCCTCTGCAAAGCCGCACAGCTCGGACCTGAGGAGATTCTCTCCCAGCTCCATGGTTTGCGACAGGTCCACATTCTGCCGGCCGTCTTCCTCCCGCTCGCCTTGGCCTCCCTCTACCTCACGAGTCACCCTCGTAGCGTGTACCTCATCGACTACACTTGCTGCCGGCCAAAATCCAATTGCCGCGTCTCCATAGGCTCCTCCATCGAGAGCGTTCGCTTCTCGCCTTACCTCGATGATGGAGGTGCCGGCTTCATGACGCGCATGCTCAAGCGCTCGGGCCTCGGTGACCAGACCTACCTCCACCCTTCATTCCACTATATCCCCCCGCGATGCTGCTTAAGTGATGGTCGTGACGAGGCGGAGCAGGTCATCTTTGCAGCCGTAGACGACTTGTTCGCCAGGACCGGCATAAGTCCTGGAGCTATCGACATACTCATCACCAACTGCAGTGGATTCAACCCGACCCCGAGCTTGGCTGACATCGTCGTAAACAAGTACAAGCTCAGAGCCGACATCCGAAGCGTGCACATATCCGGGATGGGGTGTAGCGCGGGGGTTATTTCCCTAGAGGTAGTGAGAAACCTCCTGCAAGCGGCACCGCGGGGCGCATGTGCCCTGATCGTGTCCACGGAGGGCACCTCTCTCATCAACTACACCGGCAAGAACCGGGGGATGATGCTGCCGTATGCCCTGTTCCGCATGGGCGCAGCCGCGGTGCTGCTGTCGACGTCCAAGTCCGTGGCCCGCTTCCGGCTCATGCACATCGTGCGAACGCTCACTGCCGCACATGACAGAGCTTACCTGTGCATTTCCATGAAAGAGGACGATGAGGGAGAAACATGAGCATACCTGTCCAAGGACCTTGTGTCGGTCGCCGGCGAAGCTCTCAAGGTCAACATCGCGGCAATAGGGTCCCTCGTCATCCCGCCCTCGGAGAAGCTGCTCTTTGCGATATCGTTCATTGCAAGGAAGGTGCTGAGAAGAAAGATGAAGCTATATGTCCCTGATTTCCGGACGGCCTTCCACCATTTTTGCATCCATTCCGGTGGCCGGGCAGTGATCGATGCGGTGCAAAATAGCTTAAGCTTAACCGACAGGGATGTTGAGGCATCGCGGATGACGCTTCACCGGTTCGGGAACACGTCCAGCAGTTCATTGTGGTACGAACTTGCATACGTCGAGGTCAAGAGACGGATGCGGAAGGGCGACCGGGTGTGGATGATCGGTTTTGGTTCTGGGTTCAAGTGCAACAGCGCCGTGTGGCAGTGCATGAGGCCGGACAGCAACACCACTGTTGGCACGCCATGGGCTGATTCTATTCATCTGTATCCTCTCAACAACATCTCGGACGAAGTGGGCTAAAAACTTCCAGCACGGACGAGTACAATTCAATCCATACCATAGTATTGATTTGTCTGGTTAACTTTACTTTATTCATTCATAGCATGCTGCGACAAAGAAAATATATGTAATGTTGTTGGAGTAAAAATAGGAAAATAAATCACGTTTGTGGAGAAGTAGAGAGCAACATATGAAACACATTTAGACATGTATCTGGAATCCTTTTTTCTACTAAATAAACGGCCACACCACAACCTCTGCCTCAAGGAGTAAATGCCAATATTAAAGATCATGATTCTTCTAAACATGTTCTAACACATTAAAAGTAGGTGGTGAGGTGTAAATCCTTATGAGCCTAACAACGTCAACATGTTCTAACACAGACTTAGTGATTCGCATTTTTTTAGGATCACGTGGAAAATGGAGGATGGCATGTGGCGCCTTCCATTTTTCGTGAGCCTTTTTCTCTTTCTTGCAGTTTAAATAATTACTAGATGGAGTAAAATGTGAGCAGAACGTACTTGGGGCATGAGCTGGGTAGCTAATAGAAATTCCCCAAAAAAAGAACAATTCTGCTGAGCAAGCAGCATGGAATCCACAAATAAACACCACGACTGACAACAAAAGAGGGAAATGCCCGCTTTAAACAAAACCCATTAGTAGTAGAACGGCTCATTAACAATCTGTCAAAATTAGGCGGACAGAGCCTCGCTCGTAAACTCGGCCGATTAATGTTTTGTTTTTCTTCCATCGACACAGAGCGCCAGGTTTTTGTGAGTGTGGTTTGCATTTTCTACTCCCTTCATCCGAAAATGTTTGTCTTAAATTTATTTAGATATGAATGTATCTAGATATATTTTAGTGTTAGATGTATCCGTGTCTAGAAAAATCTAAGACAGTCATTTTAGAACGGAGTTAATATTTTACTAGGAACCTTCTATATGCCTCTCCATCTGGCTTTAATTTTCTGTTTTTTATTGTTCGGCTGGTTTCCATTTTAGGTTTTTATTATTTTTCCTTCTCCTTATATTTTTTCCCTTTTTCTTTCCTTTTTCCCTTCTTTATCTTAAATCACAAACATTTTTCTAATTTGTGAACTTTTTCTCAATTCATGAACTTTTTCAAAATCATGAAAAAAATCAAGTTAATGAACTTCGCTCAATTCATGAACTTTTCATTGGAATTATGAACTTTTTTCAAGCTCACAAACTTTTTCAATTTCGCGAACATTTTTGAAGCCACAATTTTTTTTTCATATTCACAAAGTTTTTAAGGTTTTGAAACATTTCTTGACTGCGTGAACTTTTTCTGAAATTTGTGAACTTTGCTCATTTTTCGCAGAAAAAATTTGAAGCCGATTTTTTTTTTCAAATTCACGAACTACTTTCGAGTTCATAAACATTTCTAAAAAATGTGAACTTTTTTCGAGTTCGCGAATATTGTTATTCAAGTTCATCAACATTTCTTAAAAATCACGAATTTTTTCGAGTTTGCGTTTTTTCCCCAATTAATTGACATTTTCTGAGGCTACCAAATATTTCAAATTCATGATTTTTTTAAAAAAACTGAACTTTCTTTCAAATTCTTAAACTTTTATCAATTTTTTGAATTGACAAACCATTTCCAATTCTGAAACTTTTTTCTAATCCATCAACTTTGTTTCAAACTTTTATGAATTTTTTCGAATTTATGATCTTATTCCCGTATTCGTGAACATTTTTGTTGTTGAATTCTTGAACCTTGCATTTGGAAATTTATGTACTTTTTTCAAAAATTCCTGTTTTTTAAAAAATCATCAGATTTTTTAAAATTCCTATTTTTTCAATAGTTAGCGGCCTGTCAACTGGTCAACCATCAATTGGCAACTGGTTTAACCGGCGTGATGTGTCTCGAGTGCGTGAGTGATCGAACAGAAAGCGTTTAATGGGCTACAGCCCTCTTATTACACGCATGAGCACCATCGCCTGCCCTTTTATTTTTAGTACATGTTTTGAACACTTTTTAGCATACATGGTCAATATGTTTCCAAATACACATTTAAAATTATTTTTATGGTTATAGTTTTTTCTAAATGCGAGCATTTTATACATTGTATAACCATTTTTTTAATGTTACAAACATTATTTTTGAAATGCGAGGCTGCCCTACGTCTCGTTATAAGTGAGACATAGGCGGGCCTAACGTGGGTTTGTCTTTTGCGGGGAAACTAAAAAGTTACACATGTCCCATTTTGTGTGGATGAAAGAATGTCTGATGTCCAAATAAAAATAAGTTAGCTGATAAGTAGACACCCTAAAGATTTTGACCTAGTTTAAGAACACTTGTACATGATGACATACATGGGTAATATTTTTGAACTTCTACGCCAAGGGGCTAATTGTATGATCTGATGGCTATGATTAGATAATGTACCAAATAAATGGTTAGATGTTTATTAATATGGATTTTTTGGCCTATTTCTCTCTTTTTTAATTCATATTGTCTTTTTAGTATATAGTAGAATAAAATCTATATTATAGCTAGTACGTACCACCACTGCTCCGGTTCGACGCTTCTAGTACAACAATTCGCCACTAGGAACGATCCAGAGGGAGTTTCGGACAAATGATCGGTTAACTAAGGTGGTGTTTGGTTCTCTAGTCCTACGACTTTTTGTAGTCCCTAGGACTTTTTGAAAAAGACTCTCAAGGAGGTGCTTCTAAGGACTTTTAGCAAAAAGTCTCAAAAAAGTCTCACCCTGTTTAGTTTCTAGGGACTTTTTCTAGTCCTAACACAAAAACACCCCCTAACTAGCTAGGTCTATCTGATTCCTGTAGAAGTCTATCTGATTGCTTACTAAAGACGAGAAATTGTTAAGAATAGTCTAAAATAAATCATCGAGATATGATTGTACGTTCGGTTTAGGTCAGAGATAAGACTAAACAGAACCTTCCTTTTTGTATGATTTGTAGTTATCTCCTGATCATCTTGTACTCCAAGTTTCCTTGTATATGTCGTGATCTAGGGCTTCTCTGATCCTATATAAACAAGTAATCCGCGGCCTACTACGGTAGGTTGATACGCTTCCATCTTTACAGAAATAGGTTTGACACGTGCCTTTCCTTTCGATTATCTCTTTCCTTTTCAAAAACAAAATTGTGAAAGGAGAAAAGTTGTGAAACCATGGAGACACAACATGCAGGCATGGATTGATTAGAGCATCTCCACTAGGCTCCCCAAGAAGCCCCCCCAGAGGTACTTTTTCAGCGCCGGCGGACGAAAAAAGCCCCACTCGCGCCCCCACGACCTTAAAAAACGCCGGATTTGGCCAAACATAGAGCGGGCGATCCCACCCGAACCCAAGATCCTGGGGGGCAGCTGGGGTGGAGAGAGACTGTTTTGCATGCTTTTGGCCCACCGTTAGCCTCACACTCCCTCTCTCCTCACTTTTTCTCTGGGGCCCACCCATGTGATGCTCTCTATTCTCTTCTCCTCTCCTTCTCTCCCCCAGCAACGGAACCGCCCGCGCAGAATACCTCGCCGGTGTGTGGCCGGAGAGGCGCGAGCTACGACGACGCGTCCCGGCGGCGACGAGGCGGTCGAAGTTGTCTGTTGACTCGGCGAGGAGGAGGTGGAGCGCGTCGAGGCCGCTGGAGTAGGAGAGGCAGCGAGCGGCCGGGCTGATGGTGCCGACGAGCGGCAAGAAGCGGGCGAGCGCGTGCGGCAGGGAAGCGGCGAGCAGCGGGAGCTCAGAGGATGGGTCGGCATGGCGGTAGAAAAAGAGGAGCTGGACGGGGCCGGTGAAGAGCCAGGCGGCGTCGAAGAAGGTGATTGGGAGCTCCGCGGACGGGCACGGCGGCGCCGGCGCCATGCGGAGCCGCAGCACGCGCACTCCCGCTTCCGAGCTCGTCGGCTCGGGCCATCTTTGTGTCCGCCCACGCAATGCGCCGTGGCGGCTACGCCAGCACCTTCTCCCTCGACACGGCGCTCGGCTCGCTCGGCGGCGACGCCGAGTGGACGCTCCGCGGCGAGTGGCTGCTGCCGTTCCAGGGCCAGGGCCACTACGACGCCGAGTTGGACGCATGGGTCAGGCTCCACTCGCCGGGGTACATGTGCGCCTGCGATGTCCCGGCGCCGCTCGCCGCCCTGCGCTCCGGCGACCCAGACCCGAAGGTGAGCGACTCCGCCGCCTGGCTCCCCTGCATGGGGGGCGGCCAGTTCTACGTCGTGGAGTCCATGGCGCTGGCCGAGCAGGAGGACGAGCATGTGATGCTCCGTCTCGCCACGCTCCGCCTTGAACGCGACCTCCATGGAGGGCGGATGCGGCAGCGGCTCCAGCGGCGGCGGACGAGCTCATCGGCCCTGGTGCGGGGTGGACGCGGCGGTCGGCACGAAGGCGGCCAGGCGGGCGAGCGAGTGAGGTGTGGCCTCGGGGCTTAAAACTATTGGGAAAGTTTCCATCCCAAGAGCAAAATTACCGCCGACACATTTTTATCCGGCGCAAAAAACGTCCCTGGAAGAACACAACGGCTGGAGATGCTCTTGGAAGTGGAATGTGGGTGTGGTGAGTTTGAGAATAGGGTTTAGGGTTTTCCATGGGGCAAAGCTTCTCCACGTGTTCCTTTATATAACAATCAGCATATACAATTACATATGTACAGGATACGTGTACACGACACGCTAGACTTATCTTAACACTCCCCCTCAATCTAAACTTTTACTCTGTACAAGATTTAGATTGGTACTAAAACGGTCTAGCATCTGTCGGGTGGCTGGTTTAGTAAACACATCAGCCAGCTGATCATTAGAAAAAATGAACCAGACCTCAAGAGCTCCAGAAGCGACACGCTCGCGCACAAAGTGAAAATCAATCTCGATGTGCTTAGTACGCGCATGGAAAACTGGGTTGGCAGTCAGGTATGTGGCCCCCAAATTATCACACCATAGAATAGGAACTCGTTGTTGAGATACTCCAAGCTCCTTGAGTAGTGACTCTACCCAGATGGCCTCAGCAGCTCCATTCGCCAAGGCTTTGTACTCGGCTTCTGTACTGGATCTCGACACTGTCGTTGTTTCTTCGAACTCCAAGAAATGAGGTTCGGTCCAACAAAGATGGCAAAGCCTCCAGTGGATCGACGATCATCAGGATATCCTGCCCAATCTGCATCAGTGAAGATACTAATGCTAGTGGAAACAGCCTCGCGAAACTTCAGCCCTGTGTGCAACGTTCCTTTGACATAGTGCAAAATCCTCTTAACAGCTTCCCAATGAACATCGGTGGGCTGTGAGAGAAACTGGCACACCTTGTTCACTGCGAGCGAAATATCTGGACGAGTGGGAGTTAAATAATGCAGTCCACCAACAACACTGCGATACCGGAAAGAATCATCGGTACTAAGAGGCTATCCAGACACTCGTGCAAGCTGATCGGAAGTAGACAATGGTGTGGAAGTAGGCTTACAATTCTCCATACTCACACGGTGCAAAAGATCCAAGGCATACTTCCGTTGAGTCAATGTCACCCCCCCTGAATTGTAGGACGCTTCCAGACCAAGAAAGTACTCCAACGGCCCAATGTCCTTGATAGGAAAAATGTCCGCAAGGGAGTGAACAAGACCATCAACAGCTCGTGGTGAGGATCCGGCAATGACGATATCATCCACATAGACAAGCATATAGATCTGAACATCACGATAGCGGAAGAAAAATAGGGATGTATCTGCTTTGGAGGAGACGAAGCCCAGCTGGAAAAGACGAGCACTGAGCCGAGCATACCATGCACGAGGTGATTGTTTGAGTCCATAGAGAGCGCGCTGAAGCTTGCACACATGAGAGGGAAACCGAGCATCCTCAAAGCCAGGTGGCTGCTGCATATAGACGTCCTCGGAGAGATACCCATGAAGAAAAGCGTTGCTGACTGATACGTCTCCAACGTATCTATAATTTTTGATTGCTCCATGCTACTTTATCTACTGTTTTAGGCAATATTGGGCTTTATTATCCACTTTTATATTATTTATGGGACTAACCTATTAACCGGAGGCCCAGCCCAGATTTGTTGTTTTATGCCTATTTCAGTGTCTCGAGGAAAAGGAATATCAGACGGAGTCAAAACGGAACGAAATCAACTGGAGAAGTTAATTTTGGAAGGAAACCCACCTGATGGACTTGGAGTGCACGTCAGGGGAGTCCCGGGCTACCCACGAGGGTGGGGGGCGCCCCCCCTGGGCGCGCCCCCTGCCTCACGAGCACCCCGGAGGTCCACCGACGTACCCCTTGCACCCATATATACCTACGTACCCTAAAACTTCCAGAACAGAAGATAGATCGGGAGTTCTGCCGCCGCAAGCCTCTGTAGCCACCAAAAACCAATCGGGACCCTGTCCCGGCACCCTGCCGGAGGGGGAACCCATCACCGGTGGCCATCTTCATCATCCCGGTGCTATCCATGACGAGGAGGGAGTAGTTCACCCTCGGGGCTGAGGGTATGTACCAGTAGCTATGTGTTTGATCTCTCTCTCTCTCTCTCGTGTTCTCTCTCGTGTTCCCTCTATGGCACGATATTGATGTATCCCGAGCTTTTCTATTGTAGTTGGATCTTATGATGTTTCTCCCCCTCTACTCTCTTGTGATGAATTGAGTTTCCCCTTTGAAGTTATCTTATCGGATTGAGTCTTTTATGAGAACACTTGATGTATGTCTTGCCGTGATTATCTGTGGTGACAATGGGATATCATGTGCCACTTGATGTATGTTTTGGTGATCAACTTGCGGGTTTCGTGACATTGGGAACCTATGCATAGGGGTTGGCACACGTTCTTGACTCTCCGGTAGTAGCTTTGGGGCACTCTTTGAAGTACTTTTATGTTGGTTGGATGAATCTGAGATTGTGTGACGCATATCATATAATCATGCCCACGGATACTTGAGGTGACAATGGAGTATCTAGGTGACATTAGGGTTTTGGTTGATTTGTGTCTTAAGGTGTTATTCTAGTATGAACTCTATGATGGATTGAGCGGAAAGAATAGCTTTATGTTATTTTACTACGAACTCTTGAATAGATAGAACAGAAAGGATAACTTTGAGGTGGTTTCATACCCTACCATAATCTCTACGTTTGTTCTCCGCTATTAGTGGCTTTGGAGTGACTCTTTGTTGCATGTTGAGGGCTCGTTATATGATCTATCTATGTTATTATTGTTGAGAGAACTTGCACTAGTGAAAGTATGAACCCTAGGCCTTTTTTCCTATCATTGCAATACCGTTTACGCTCACTTTTATCGCTCGTTACCTTGCTGTTTTGATTATTTCAGATTACAATTACCTTTATCTACTATCTATTTTGCACTTGTATCACCATCTCTTCGCCGAACTAGTGCACCTATAAAATTTGCCATTGTATTGGGTGTGTTGGGGACACAAGAGACTCTTTGTTATTTGGTTGCAGGGTTGTTTGAGAGAGACCATCTTCATCCTACGCCTCCTATGGATTGATAAACCTTAGGTCATCCACTTGAGGGAAATTTGCTACTGTCCTACAAACATGTGCACTTGCAGGCCCAACAACGTCTACAAGAAGAAGGTTGTGTAGTAGACATCAAGCTCTTTTCTGGCGCCGTTGCCGGGGAGGCTATGTAAAGGGTTCTCACACTCTGTCAACTAAGCTCTTTTTTGGTGCGGTGAGTGCTTGAAGGTATATCTTTAGATCTTGCAATCGAATCTTTTTGTTTCTTGGTTTATCACTAGTTTAGTTTATAAAAGAAAACTACAAAAAAATGGTATTAAGTTTGTCTCATATGCTTCACCTTTTTAATATCTTTCGTGAGTATGATGGAAAGGAAAATTGTGCTCAAGTGCTAGAAGAAGAAATCTATAAAATGTTTTGCACTAAATCTTTGAATGATGAGCATGATTGCAATGTTGTTAGTACGAATTCTTTGAATATCGATGATGCTAATGATGATTGCACTAGTTATGATGAAAATATCTCTTATGAGCATGTCAACTTTTGTGGAGTGCATGTTTGCATGAACACACCAAATAGAGAAGATATTTATTGCAAGAGGCATAAGTACTTAGAAACCAAATTGTTGCAAGAAGAGCTAGATGAATGTGCTGAAAGATTCAATATTTTTCGCGCTCCTTGTGAACTTTGCAATGAACATGGTCATTTAAAGCTCCAATGCTATTTGTTTCATGATCAAGTCGTGTCCAAATATTGTGATAATTTGATTACCCTTGAGCATCATAAAGAGCTTAGCCTTCTTTTGGGTTATGAAGAAATGAAACGTATAACTGAGGGTATTCCAAAATTTAATCTTGATAAAATTCTTGATTTTGATCTAGAGAAAATTTATATGTATTGTGCGGAGAATTGCATTGGAAATCCTTATATTACCAATTACCTAAAGAAAATAAAGCAAATGGAAGATGATGAGAATACTAATGAAAGGGAAGAGGCTTCCCAATCTCCTCCTATTATTTCTTATGATGAATCAGGTAACGAGGAGGAGCTTTCTATTCAGCCAATCTCATCAATAAGGAGAAACAAAGGTAGAAAAGTATCCCTCCCAAATGATGTTGCTCCTACTACTCATTGTGATGATGATATTTGCTTTACTATTGGTGATATCCATATTTTTAATGATGAGAGTGATTATGCTTATGATATGAAAGGGCCCAAGCTTGGGGAAGCTATGTTTGATGAGTATGAAATATTTAAGAATATATTTGCTGAAATTAATGTTTGTCCCAAGCTTGGGGATGCTACGTTTAATGAAGATGATATTTTTAGCATCCTAAGTTTTGATATGCAAAGTTGTTATGATGATAGCATGCCTCCTACCTATGATGATTATATTGATGATAGTGGGTTCGGAAGAGTGTCAACTTTAGGAAGTATTGATCCCACTATTTTGGAGGACGTTGAATCTATTTGTGATGAATATGAAAGTGGATTCGGAAGAGTGTCAACTTTATTTAGTGATTCCACTATCTTGGGAGAGGTTTCAATCGATTATGATGAGAACGAAGTTGCTACTTATGATGATTATTGTGATGAAATGTATGCTATAAAAAGTAGTGATGATTATATTTATAAATCTTGTCATGATTATGATTACCCTTTTGCTGAACATTACTCTTCTAATGTGGAAACAATTTTTAGTGTTCAAGTCTTTTATGATACTCCCATTATTCCGAATGAGGAGAATTTTGCTTATGTGGAGAGTAGTAAATTGTCTATGCTAGTAGATCATGAAAAGAATGCTTTAGGTGCTGGTTATATTGTTGAATTCATTCATGATGCTACTGAAAATTATTATGAGGGAGTAACATATGCTTGTAGGAATTGCAATAATGTCAAGTTTCCTCCCTATGTGTTGAAAATCTTGAAGTTATGCTTGTTGTGCCATCCTATGCTAGTTGATTATTGTTCCCCTAAGTTGTTTGCTCACAAAATCCCTATGCATAGGAAGAGGGTTAGGCTTAAATGTGCTAGTCATATGCTTCATGATGCTCCCTTTATGTTTCAATTCTTATCTTTTATGTGAGCATCATTGTCATCATCATGCCTAGCTAAAAAGGCATTAAAGAAAAGTGCTTGTTGGGAGACAACCCAATATTTATCCTTACTGTTTTTGTTTGTACACATGATTATGTTACTGTAGTAATCATGTTTTATAGCTTTTGTTCCAATAAAGTGCAAAGTAGAACCTTTGGGAAGACTTGGGTGAAGTTTACACTAGTAGAAAAGGGGGCAATGGTCCAAGCCGGGTCAGCCCATTAGTCCCGCTTCAATCCAGAACCGGGACCAATGGGGGCATTGGACCCGGTTCATGAGCCCCGGGGCCGGCCGGGCCACGTGGGCCATTGGTCCCGGTTCGTCTGGACCTTTTGGTCCCGGTTGGAGGGACGAACCGGGACCAATGTGCCTTGGTTCTAGCCCGCCACCATTGGTCCCGACTGGTGGCCTGAACCGGGACCAAATGCTTCCCTTTAGTCCCGGTTCAAGCCACGAACCGGGACCAATTAATTGCCTATATATACCCCTCGCCCGCGAGCAGAGCACTCTCACTGCTCTGTTTTTCGTGGCCGGCGAGGAGAGAGCTTTGTGGTGCTCTAGCTCACCTCCTATGCACACGAGGTGTTCGATGGAATGCCCGAGGCACACTACTCAAGCTTTCTCCTCTCCAAGCTCGACCTCCAAGCTCCATTTTCCTCAATATTTGTCTAGGTTTAGCGGTCCGTCACGTCTCGTCCCCGTCTTCACCGCCGTCGATCGCCCGAGCCGATCTCGACGCCGGCACCACCGTGGTGAGCCTCTTGTTCTTATCTTCTTTCTGAAAGGAAAAAATTCTTACTTGTATGTTTATATAGATACTTGTATAATTTTCTTACTTTTATTATTGCATCTTATATAGTGCGATGGTTTTGGTATCCGCCACCGTCGGTCCTCGTCATGTCTATGATTCGGATGTGGTATATATTATCTTTTCATAACTATTGTTTCATCTATTGTTTATGACAATTATGCCGACCAACGTGACATAGATTTTATTTATCTAGGAGGTTGTTGAACCGGAAATTCCAACCGACCCTATTGTTGAGAGGTTAAATTTAGTTGAAGAAGAAAACAATTTCTTGAAGGAAAAAAATAGAAAAATTAAGGAGGAGAAGATGATATTAGAGTTGCATGTTGCGGATGTCGTGGATGATCACAAGATCAAGATGGATGCAATGCGCTTGAAGATTAGAAATATTAGAAAATATGCCATTCATACTGAGGCTTGGTATCATTATGCCGTTGGATCAGTTGTTACATTGGTTGCGATTATGATCGCATTTGTTTTCGCATTGAAATGTTTTACATAGTTTCAATGTATGGTTTAATTAATTTAGATGCTCTACAGAGCTTTATGTTGTTAGATGAGAACTTTGTATGTACTTTGGTTTTAATGTGATGATGAACTTCTATTAATTTAGTCACTTAATTATCTATTCATGATGTTCTGTAATGATTTTTGACACACTTAATTATATATAATGCACGCAGATGAACCGGCAATGGATGTACGGTTCAAGACACACCTCCGAGTATATTAAGGGCGTGCATGAATTTCTCGAAGTGGCTGAGGCAAACAAGCAGAATGGTTTTATGTGTTGTCCATGCCCTATTTGTGGGAATACGAAGTCTTACTCTTACCGGAAAATCCTTCACACCCACCTGCTTTACAAGGGTTTCATGCCACACTATAATGTTTGGACAAGGCACGGAGAAATAGGGGTTATGATGGAAGACGGCGAAGAAGAAAAGTACGATGACAACTATGTGCCCCCTGAATATGGTGATGCTACTGAAGATCAAGAGGAACCAGACGAGGTGCACGATGATGCTGCAACAGGCGAAGCTGCTGAAGATCGAGAGGAACCAGACGATGTGCCCGATGATGATGATCTCCGCCGGGTCATTGTCGATGCAAGGACGCAATGTGAAAGTCAAAAGGAGAAGCTGAAGTTCGATCGCATGTTAGAGGACCACAAAAAAGGCTTGTACCCCAATTGCGAAGATGGCAACACAAAGCTCGGTACTGTACTAGATATCTGCAGTGGAAGGCAGAGAATGCTGTGCCTGACAAAGGATTTGAGAAGCTACTAAAAATATTGAAGAAGAAGCTTCCAAAGGATAACGAATTGCCCGACAGTACATACGCAGCAAAGAAGGTCGTATGCCCTCTAGGCTTGGAGGTGCAGAAGATACATGCATGCCCTAATGACTGCATCCTCTACAGCGGTGCGTACAAGGATCTGAACGCATGCCCGGTATGCGATGCATTACGATATAAGATCAGACGAGATGACCCTAGTGATGTTGACGGCGAGCCCCCCAGGAAGAGGGTTCCTGCGAAGGTGATGTGGTATGCTCCTATAATACCATGGTTGAAACGTCTGTTCAGAAATGGAGAGCATGCCAAGTTGATGTGATGGCACAGTGAGGACCGTAAGAAAGACGGGAAGTTGAGAGCACCCGCTAACGGGTCATAGTGGAGAAAAATCGAGAGAAAGTACTGGGATGAGTTTGCAAGTGACCCAAGGAACGTATGGTTTTGCTTTAAGTGCGGATGGCATTAATCCTTTCGGGGAGCAGAGCAGCAATCACAGCACCTGGCCCGTGACTCTATGTATGTATAACCTTCCTCCTTGGATGTGCATGAAGCGGAAGTTCATTATGATGCCAGTTCTCATCCAAGGCCCTAAGCAACCCAGTAACGACATTGATGTGTACCTAAGGCCATTAGTTGAAGAACTTTTACAGCTGTGGAATGGAAACGGTGTACGTACGTGGGATGAGCACAAACAGGAGGAATTTCACCTAAAAGAGTTGCTGTTCGTGACCATCAACGATTGGCCCGCTCTCAGTAACCTTTCAGGACAGACAAACAAGGGATACCACGCATGCACGCACTGTTTACTTGACACCGATAGTATATACCTAGGAAACTGCAGGAAGAATGTGTACTTGGGTCATCGTCGATTTCTTCCGACCAACCATCAATGTCAAAAGAAAGGAAAGGATTTCAAAGGCGAGGCAGATCATCGAAGGAAGCCCGCCATGCATACCGGTGATCACGTACTTGCTATGGTCAATGATTTACACGTAATCTTTGGAAAGGGTCCCGGCGGACTAGCTGTTCCGAGTGATGCTGGGGGACACGCACCCATGTGGAAGAAGAAATCTATATTTTGGGACCTACCCTACTGGAAAGACCTAGAGGTACGCTCTTCGATCGACGTGATGCACGTGACGAAGAACCTTTGCGTGAACCTGCCAGGCTTCTTGGGCGTGTATGGGAAGACAAAAGATACAGCTGAGGCACGGGAGGACCTGCAACGTTCGCACGAAAAAGATGGCATGCCTCCAAAGCAGTATGAAGGTCCTGCCAGCTATGCTCTTACCAAAGAAGAGAAGGAAATCTTCTTTGAATGCTTGCTTAGTACGAAGGTCCCGACTGGCTTCTCGTCGAATATAAAAGGAATAATAAATATGTCAGAGAAAAAGTTTTAGAACCTAAAGTCTCATGACTGCCACGTGATTATGACGCAACTGCTTCCGGTTGCATTGAGGGGGCTTCTACGGAAAACGTCCGATTAGCCATTGTGAAGCTATGTGCATTCCTCAATGCAATCTCTCAAAAGGTGATCGATCCAGAAATCATACCAAGGCTAAGGAGTGATGTGGTGCAATGTCTTGTTAGTTTCGAGCTGGTGTTCCCACCATCCTTCTTCAATATCATGACGCACGTCCTAGTTCATCTAGTTGACGAGATTGTCATTCTGGGCCCCGTATTTCTACACAATATGTACCCCTTTGAGAGGTTCATGGGAGTCCTAAAGAAATATGTCCGTAACCGCGCTAGGCCAGAAGGAAGCATCTCCATGGGCCATCAAACAGAGGATGTCATCGGGTTTTGTGTTGACTTCATTCCTGGCCTTAAGAAGATAGGTCTCCCTCAATCGCGATATGAGGGGAGACTGACTGAAAAAGGCACGCTTGGAAGGGACTCAATAATATGCAGGGATGGATATTCTTGGTCTCAAGCATGCTACACAGTTCTACAGAACTCTACCTTGGTGACCCCGTATGTCGATGAACACAAGAACAGTCTGCGCTCCAAACACCCGGAGTAGTGCGACGACTGGATTACATGTGAACACATCAGGACTTTCAGCAGTTGGTTGGAAGCACGTCTCAGAGGTGACAACACTGTTTGTGATGAGCTGTACTTGTTGTCCAGGGGACCATCTTCGACTGTTACGATTTGGAAAGGATACGAGATAAATGAGAATACATTTTATATGATTGACCAAGATCAAAAGAGCACCAACCAAAACAGCGGTGTCCACTTTGATGCAACAACCGAGAGGGGAAAGGACACATATTATGGTTACATAGTGGACATATGGGAACTTGACTACGGACATGATTTTAAGGTCCCTTTGTTTAAGTGCAAATGGGTCAATCGTCAGGAGGCGGGGTACAGGTAGACCCACAGTACAGAATGACAACAGTGGATCTGAAAAATCTTGGGTACACTGACGAACCGTTCGTCCTAGCCAATGATGTGGCACAGGTTATCTATGTGAACGACATGTCTACCAGACCGAGAAAAAGAAAAGATAAGGAAGCGAATACATCATACGATGAGCCAAAGTGCCACATAGTTCTTTCAGGAAAAAGGGACATCGTGGGAGTGGAGGGCAAGACAGACATATCTGAAGATTATGAAAAGTTTCATGAAATTCCTCCCTTCAAAGTCAAGGCTGACCCCAGCATCCTGATAAGTGATGAAGATTATCCATGGTTACGGCGCAATAAGCAAATGACACAAGCGAAGAAAAAGTGAAGACTTTCTCCCACAACTATTTTGATGATACCATGCCAACTTTGTAACACACGAGTATGATACCATTGTCCGTTTTGTACATGCACATGCTATGTGGGTGAATTTATGATACCATGCCAACTTTCAACTTTTTCATAGTTCATTTGAAATGCTTTAATGTCTTATGGTTCGGCCCTTGTAATAATTAAAAATAGCAACAATAAGTATTTTGTTGTAAGTAGAAACAAAATAAAATAAATAA
>NC_057795.1:29996742-29997588 GCF_018294505.1 Triticum aestivum | reverse complement strand
AGAAAGGAAACAAAAAAACAAAAAAAGTGTTTTCAAATTTGAAAAGTAATGGCACTAACAGAAAGTTTATAATTTTTCCAAAACTAAAAGCAAAAAGAATTAAAAAATAAAGCAAAAAAGAAAAGAAAATAAATAATGCAGAAAACAAAACAAAACAACTAGAAAATAATTAAAAATAGCAACAATAAGTATTTTGTTGTTAGTAGAAACAAAACAAAATAAATAAAGCAAGAAAGAAAACAAAAAAATGCCTCCTACTGGGCCCCATGGCCTGAATACGACTAGAAACCCTACCATGGGCAAGGATTCAGGCCCGCAGTAGGCCCAGCAGGCCCATCAGACAAAGCAGTAGCAAATAGGCCCGCAAGCCTAAGGTGGAGAGGAGCTCGAGAGGGGTGCGGCAGTGGGGCTTATAAACCACTGCGCGCCACTCTCAACTAGCGAGGTGGGACTAAACTTTGGCCCCGACGCTGGCAGCACAGGGTCCTTTGGTACCGGTTCGTGGCACCAACCGGTACCAATGCTCACCCTTTAGTCCCGGTTGGTGCTTCCAACCGGGACCAAAGGTCGCCGCTTCCCGCCCGTTGGGCTGCTGAAAAGAGGCCTTTGGTCCCGGTTGGTGGTACCAACCGGGACTAAAGGGGGCATTAGTCCCGGTTGGAGTCACGAACCGGGACCAATGCCCTTGCTATATATACAGCACTTAGGAAAATTTGACGAACACATCGCCAGTTGCCGCCCGACAACGCCGAGCTCATCGACGCCGCCAGGCTGCCCAGATCGACGCCGTCCGCTGCCCCGACACCGCCCGCCGCCCAGACGCCGTCCGCGCGCCCCCGACGCCGC
>NC_057795.1:29990741-29996110 GCF_018294505.1 Triticum aestivum | reverse complement strand
CCTTTTTTTCATACATACATGTGTATTTTTTTGTTCATTGCATTTTTTTCATATATATAATTAATGTATATATGTATGTGGTAGCTATATGATGAATGGATGTGGCTATATGTATGTATGAATATAATGTTCATAGCATTTTTTTGTTTATATATGTTTTTTCATATATGTATTAATTTTTTATTTAGGTTGTTAGTAGATATCGATTTTAGGTTAGTGCATTTTAATTAGGTTAGTGTAGAGGAAAAAGTAAAATAAGAAAAAGGAAGAAAAGAGGAAGAAGGAAGAAGGAAGAAGAAGAAGAAAAAGAATGAGAGGAAAAAGGAAAATAAGAAGAGGAAGAAAAGAGAAGAAGAGGAGAGGAAACAAAGAGGAGAAATAAATAAGAAGAAGAAAAAAGAAGAAAAAGAAGAGGAGAAGAAGAAAAAATAGAAAAAAAAATTCTATTTTTTCTTCTTGTCCTCTATTCCTTTCTTCTTCTACTTCCTTCTCTTCCTTCTTCCTCTTTTCTTCCTTTTCCTTAATTATTTTCCTTTCTCGAGGGAGAAGAAGAAAAAGAAGAGGAGAAGAAGAAAGAAAGGAATAGAGGAGAAATAAATAAGAAGAACAAAAAAGAAGAAAAGGAAGAGGAGAAGAAGAAAGGAATAGAGGAGAAGAAGAAAAAATAGAAAAATTCTATTTTTTCTTCTCCTCCTCTTTTTTTTCTTCGATATTCTCCTCTATTCCTTTCTTCTTCTCCTCTTTTTATCTCTTCTTCGTTTTCTTATGTTTTATCGGGTCTGTCGCCATCAGGCTGCTCGCCTTCGCCCTCGCCGCCCCCTCAAGATAACTTCGACATGAGGGGCGGTCGATATATATACCCCCTCTCGATCGTGATAACCTATACAACGGCAGCACCCCCCTCGGCCCTCTCGCTCGACCAAAACTCTCGAGGCCACCCAAATTTACCAAGTTAAAAGAGCGTTGTCGTCGAGGCCACCCCAAACCCTTGAAGCGTTGTGTCGAGGCGATCCCAAACCCTAGAGAAGCAGCGTCGAGGCCACTAACATGATTCCTTATTGTGATTAGCTAGCTAGTTCTACGTTTGCCACTAATAAATATCCATCTGTACCATGGTTTTGAATAATAATTGACATGTTGTAAACATTTGCAGAAACTATGGAGCACTACCGAGATGAAGCAACATAAGCGATGATTGGGGGAGATGATCGCAGAAGGAACTGATGTTGTTGCGACATTTTTCATGACGTCGTTGGTGAGGAAGGACTGGGTGAAGAAGAGGGCTATGTTCATGATGGCTCCGGCCCATTAATGCCGGTACAAGAAGAGGGCTATGTTCATGATGGCTCCGGTGATGACCCAATGGAGGTACAAAAAGGAGACCGTGCTGACTGCTCCAGTGACCGAACCGAGTCCGGCCAGTTATATATATATTAGTTAAGCCCGTGCTGACTAGTTAATTGATGCATTCATTGTTTTGGTATATGTACACATATTAATTACTCTCGTCTTTCTTCCTTTTAATTTCTAGCCCTCTGGATCGAGCACAACTTCGGTAAGGAGACGAGGCCCAAAGAAAAAGTTGAGCTCGGATGAAAGGTTTGAGATCATAGAAATCGTGCCCGATGGCGAACCGATTGAACCCATCCGGACAAAGAACGCATTTTCTGCTTAGTGTGGGGTTCTTGTTAGGGACAAGATCCCGATCAGCATCCAGCAATGGTATAAGCCTAAGGACGACCCTGAGGTGCCTTATGTCAATGATATGCAGAAAGAAGATCTTTGGACTCAGCTGAAGGCAAATTTCACCCTACCGCCAGAGGAGGATCCGGAGAAGCCAGTTAAAGAGCAATTAATCAAGTCTTGTGCTCTTAAGAAGATGGCAACCCTATTCAGGAGGTGGATGAAAGAGTTGAACCATTTTGTCAAAAAAAGACACCAGAATTCGTCGGCAAATATGAGAAGATCAAAGATCACTGGCCCGCATTTGTGGCCCACAAGACATGGGAAAAGAGTAAGAAGATGTCGGCGACGAACAAGCAAAATGCTGCCAAGAAGAAGCTTCACCATCGCACGGGGTCAGGTGGCTACCTCAAAGCCCGGACTAAGTGGTCCAAGGCTGAGAATGATCTGCTTGAAAAAGGGATCGAACCAGAGACAATGAGATGGCCAGACCGTTGCCGGACTTGGTTCTTTGGGGCTGGCGGAACCTTGGACCCTGTATCAGGGATGTGCCGTTGGACGGACGAGCAACTGGAAATACCAGTCAAGAACCTTCGACACTATATCAATGCAGCGCAGAAAGGGACATTCGTACCAGACAGGGAGAAGGACGAGCTCACAATGGCCCTCGGGAATCCTGAGCGCCCTAGACGGACACGAGGCACGCCAGGCTCCATTCCGTGGAAGGTTGGTTTTCCGGACGCAGGGGGTTACAAAACCCATGAGAGTAGGAAGAAACTAGAGCAGGGCCAACTGCATGCGCTGCACGAAAGGGTAATGGGGCTAGGGGAACGAGAAGAGGAACGAGAAGCAGCAGATCGCAGCAAACGACCTGCCGAAGCTTCCCCCAAAGCTACTCCGCCATCTCAGCGGAGAAGCAGCGTGGCTTCCACCGAGCTGCTTCAGCCAGAGCATGTCTTGACGGCTCCTGCCAGCTATCCCATGGATGCTATCACGGAGTCTCAACATTGCCACATTATGGCGCGATTGATGAATTTGAAGGTCAAGGCGGCTGTTGGCTCTGTTTATCCTAGTGGATCCGGAGCAACTTATCACTACCGGCCGATTCCAGAAGGATATGCTAAGGTGATGGTGGATGAAATAACGGAGGGATTTGAGGACCTCGTGCTTGACCACCCTACCGGTGAAGGGGAGACTAGGCTGGGTTCTGCTCTGAAGACTCCATGCCTATGGTGGAAGGAGCTCATCAACCTTCTGAACTGGACGCCTCCGCCTCCTCCTCCTCCTCCGGCGAGTCAGGGCACTCCGCCTCCTCCACCGCCTCCTCCTCCGGCGAGTGACGATCAGGGCACTCGTGGCGGCACTCCGCCTCCTTCTCCGGCGCGTGGCGGCACTCCGCCTCCTTCTCCGCCTGCGCCGGCGCTCCCAAGCAGCCAGCAGCCTCCTCCTTCTCCGCCTCGCCAGCAAGGGCGGAAAAGACCCGCCGCCGCCCCGGCTGCTCCGGCGCGTCGTTCTCCTTCTCCTCCGCCTTGTAAGCAAGCACGAAAGAAGACAGACGCCGCAGCCGCTCCGTCTGCTCCGGCGTCTAGCAGCACAACCAGAGGCGGGAGGCAATACAGATATGGTCCACCTCTCAAGCCTCTAGAGAAGTTACCATACGAGAGGACCGAGGAGGAAAACGATACGATTGTGTGGACCCACATGAAGGAGTTCTTTGAAGGGGTGAAAGCAAAGAGACATACACCTCCGTAGGAGAAGGTAGATCCGGTGAAAGAAAAGCGCACTATCGATGCCCTGAGGAAACCACCAAAGTCTCCGCCGAGAACCAACTATGAGCGCATTACTGAACAGACATATCTCCAAGCCTAGCGGTCGGGAACTACTATCAGTGCTAAAAGGTCAAAAGAACGAGCAAAGGGGAAAAAATTGCCCAGCTCGGCGAACAGGCACAACAATCATGCCCCCCGCTCAATGTGTCTAATGCTCCGGGGACGGTGGCCGGTTATGGCAATCTTGCAAATTACCTACCTGACGATCAACTTCCTGATTTCTTGGAGGTGGACGAACACAGATACGAGTATGGGAAGCCTCTCGTCAAAGATGAAAAATCTCTGACAACAATGATGCGAAGATTCCATAATTGGTACATGGAAACCTGCAGAGAG
This sequence comes from Triticum aestivum, assembly GCF_018294505.1. NCBI lineage: Eukaryota > Viridiplantae > Streptophyta > Magnoliopsida > Poales > Poaceae > Triticum > Triticum aestivum. The sequence goes on along the minus strand of NC_057795.1, from coordinate 29,992,262 downwards.
TCTAGGGGTACGAATGCTTTGTATCTGAATATTAAAGAGGAGCATGACCTCGTTGCAAATGATCTGTTGACTGTTCCATTTGATGAGTTCTTTGCGTTCTTCAATCAAAAGGCCCTCGATAAACTAATGGTCTTTTGCTACTGTCTGTAAGTACTATTTCTGTCATTAAGTCTCTATATATAGCTCGGCTCTTTCATTTCATGTATTTATAATTAATTATCCTCAATATATTATGCAGATTGAAGATCGTCGAGTGCAAAAAAAAAGAAATTTATGATATTGGGTTCATTAACACAAATATCATAGATGAATTTCTGGTTAAAAAGGACGTCAAAGAGGCCGAGGACAACATGCTACAATCGTTGATCAAAAATCAAAACAAAGATACCATACTCTTTCCTTACAACGGCAAGTGAGTGTTACTGTCATGTGCATATTCGGTTTCCCTTATTACTCGAGCGAGGTTATAGTAATGTAGTTGATGAGTTATGCATGCGTGCGCAGGTACCACTATATTCTTCTGGAGATTAAGCTTGAGCGTGGACTAGTAACCGTCTTAGACTCGAGACAGAAAGATCCCAAAACCTATGCGGACATGACTGAAATGCTCAGCAAGTAAGTTCAATCGATCATTATCGCACCATATCGGCAACTTTTTATTCATTTCCTGATATCTCAAGTAATAATAATTATTTTCTTTGTCTTGCAGGGTTTGGAAACAGTTCACCACACAAGCTCCGGGACTGCCGAAGGAGCTGCGATATACATACCCGAAAGTAAGTACTACTGGCTAGCTAGTTGCGCGCATCTCCCGTTGATTCTATAGCTATACTTTCATCAATGCCATTTATAATGCTTCATTATCAGTTTGATTGACCTCTATTTCTCGTAAAGTGCTTGTGGCAGGAAGAAGGGAATGATTTCTGTGGATACTATGTGTGCGAGTTCATCCACAACAAGACTTTGAAAAACAAGCGGGGCTACTGTCAAAGACAATATGAAGTGCGTAAGCAATAATATTCACAATTTCATTTTATTACACCATCATTTCTGTTGAGTTTCATTCATATATATGTATTAATTAACCCCCTTCTTCAAATTAGACGTGGCAGATGCGGAATGAACTCCTAGAACCAGATCGCATGAAAGCAATTCAAGAGGAATTGGTGGGATTCTTTCTTGACCACGTCATCAATAAAGCCGGAGAATACCATGTGGAAATTGATTTCAATTGCTAGGGGATTGTAATTAAGAGATATTATACATATTGTACATGTATGTAGCCAGTAGCGTCAGATACATGATATACGAAAACTTGTTGTTCGACCAATCTCTCGGAGAAGGCGAGGTCGATCGATCACTTCTCTCGGTATGCATGACGAACTTCTGCACTCAATGGTTCTCTCGATCGCTTATGTATATATAGTACGTAGCGTCGACCAAGCACAGACATAAGAGAGGACACTTCTCTCTATTAACTAGCTAGCTAACATAATATATGAAACACCTAAATTAACCCCC